>NC_142794.1:31073857-31152865 GCF_049724085.1 Artemia sp. Qi Xiang Cuo
GTAACTGTGACAAGGTAAACCACAACCAAACACTACTGAAATATTCCAACTCTTGCATTTCAATGAAAGAAATTCAAAATGAACTTTGAAAAATCAGGAAAATGTAACTGTGACAAGGTAAACCACAACCAAACACTACTGAAATATTCCAACTCTTGCATTTCAGCGAAAGAAATTCAAAAAGAATTTTTAAAAATCAATAAAATGTAAATGTGACACGGTAAACCATAACCAAACACTACTGACATATTCCAACTCTTGCATTTCAACGAAAGAAATTCAAAATGAACTTTGAAAAATCAAGAAAATGTAACTGTGACAAGGTAGACCACAACCAAACACTACTGAAATATTCCAACTCTTGCATTTCAACGAATGAAATTCAAAATGAACTTTGAAAAATCAGGAAAATGTAACTGTGATAAGGTAAACCACAACCAAACACTACTGAAATATTCCAACTCTTGCATTTCAACGAAAGCAATTCAAAATGAACTTTGAAAAATCACGAAAATGTAACTGTGACAAGGTAAACCACAACCAAACACTACTGAAATATTCCAACTCTTGCATTTCAACGAAAGAAATTCAAAATGAACTTTGAAAAATCAAGAAAATGTAACTGTGACAAGGTAAACCACAACCAAACACTACTGAAATATTCCAACTCTTGCATTTCAACGAAAGAAATTCAAAATGAACTTTGAAAAATCAAGAAAATGTAACTGTGACAAGGTAAACCACAACCAAACACTACTGAAATATTCCAACTCTTGCATTTCAACGAAAGAAATTCAAAATGAACTTTGAAAAATCAAGAAAATGTAACTGTGACAAGGTAGACCACAACCAAACACTACTGAAATATTCCAACTCTTGCATTTCAACGAAAGAAATTCAAAATGAACTTTGAAAAATCAGGAAAATGTAACTGTGATAAGGTAAACCACAACCAAGCACTACTGAAATATTCCAACTCTTGCATTTCAACGAAAGAAATTCAAAATGAACTTTGAAAAATCAAGAAAATGTAACTGTGACAAGGTAAACCACAACCAAACACTACTGAAATATTCCAACTCTTGCATTTCAACGAAAGAAATTCAAAATGAACTTTGAAAAATCAAGAAAATGTAACTGTGACAAGGTAAACCACTACCAAACACTACTGTAATATTCCAAATCTTGCATTTCAGCGAAAGAAATTCAAAATGAACTTTGAAAAATCAAGAAAATGTAACTGTGACACGGTAAACCATAACCAAACACTACTGAAATAATCAAACTCTTGCATTTCAACAAAAGAAATTCAAAATGAACTTTGAAAAATCAAGAAAATGTAACTGTGACAAGGTAAACCACAACCAAACACTACTGAAATATTCCAACTCTTGCATTTCAACGAAAGAAATTCAAAATGAACTTTGAAAAATCAAGAAAATGTAACTGTGACAAGGTAAACCACAACCAAACACTACTGAAATATTCCAACTCTTGCATTTCAACGAAAGAAATTCAAAATGAACTTTGAAAAATCAAGAAAATGTAACTGTGACAAGGTAAACCACAACCAAACACTACTGAAATATTCCAACTCTTGCATTTCAACGAAAGAAATTCAAAATGAACTTTGAAAAATCAAGAAAATGTAACTGTGACAAGGTAAACCACAACCAAACACTACTGAAATATTCCAACTCTTGCATTTCAACGAAAGAAATTCAAAATGAACTTTGAAAAATCAAGAAAATGTAACTGTGACAAGGTAAACCACAACCAAACACTACTGAAATATTCCAACTCTTGCCTTTCAATGAAAGAAATTCAAAATGAACTTTGAAAAATCAAGAAAATGTAACAGTGACAAGGTAAACCACAACCAAACAAAGTTAACACTACTGAAATATTCCAACTCTTGCATTTCAACGAAAGAAATTCAAAATGAACTTTGAAAAATTAAGAAAATGTAACTGTGACAAGGTAAACCACAACCAAACACTACTGAAATATTCCAACTCTTGCATTTCAACGAAAGAAATTCAAACATGAACGTATGTGACTAACTAACTCAACGAAAATCTAACTGTGATCAAGCGTAAACCAACTAACAAAATCAGGAAATCTAACTGTATAAGGTAAATCACAACAACATATATTTCAACTGAAAGAAATTCAAAATGAACTTTGAAAAATCAAGAAAATGTAACTGTGAAACGGTAAACCACAACGAAACACTAGTGAAATATTCAAACTCTTGCATTACAAAGAAAGCAATTCAAAAAGAACATAGAAAAATTAAGAAAATTTAGGTGTGACAAGTTAAAACCCATCCAAACACTACTAAAATATTCCACCTCTTGCATTTCAATGAAAGAAATTCAAAATGAACTTTGAAAAATCAAGAAAATGTAACTCTGACATGGTAAACCACAACCAAACACTACTGAAATATTCCAACTCTTGCATTTCAACGAAAGAAATTCAAAATGAACTTTGAAAAATCAAGAAAATGTAACTGTGACAAGGTAAACCACAACCAAACACTACTGAAATATTCCAACTCTTGCATTTCAACGAAAGAAATTCACTATGAACTTAGAAAAATCAAGAAAATGTAACTGTGACAAGGTAAACCACAACAAAACACTACCGAAATATTCCAACTCTTGCATTTCAACGAAAGAAATTCAAAATGATCTTTGAAAAATCAAGAAAATGTAAGTGTGACAAGATAAACCACAACCATACACTTCTGGAATATTCCAACTCTTGCATTTCAACGAAAGAAATTCAAAATGATCTTTGAAAAATCAAGAAAATTTAACTGTGACAAGGTAAACCACGACAAAACACTTCTGAAATATTTCAACTCTTGCATTTAAACGAAAGAAATTCATTATTAACATTTAAAAATCAATAAAATGTAACTATGACAATGTAAACCACAAATAAACACAACTGAAATATTCCAACTCTTGCATTGAAACGAAAGAAATTCAAAATGAACTTTGAAAAATTAAGAAAATGTAACTATGACAAGGTAAACCACAACCAAACACTACTGAAATATTCCAACTCCTGCATTTCAACGAAATAAATTCAAAATTAACTTTTAAAAATTAAGTTAATGTAACTGTGACAAGGTAAACTACAACAAAACACTACTGAAATATTCAAACTCTTGCATTTCAACGAAAGAAATTCAAAATCAACTTTGAAAAATTAAGTCAATGTAACTCTGACAAGGTAAACAACAACAACACACTACTGAAATATTCCAACTCTTGCATTTCAACGAAAGAAATTCAAAATGAACTTTGAAAAATCAAGAAAATGTAACTGTGACAAGGTAAACCACAACCAAACACTACTGAAATATTCCAACTCTTACATTTCAATGAAAGAAATTCAAAATGAACATTTAAAAATAAAGAAAATGTAACTGAGACAATGTAAACCACAACCAAACAATATTGAAATATTATAACTCTTGCATTTCAATGAAGGAAATTCAAAATGAACTTTGAAAAATCAAGAAAATGTAACTGTGACAAGGTAAACCACAGCCAAACACTACTGAAATATTCCAACTCTTATATTTCAAGGAAAGAAATTCAGATGAACTTTGAAAAATCAAGAAAATGTAACGGTGACAAGGTAAACAACAAGCAAACACTACTGAAATATTCCAACTCTTTCATTTCAACAAAATAAATTCAAAATTAACTTTGAAAAATCAAGAAAGTGTAACTGTGACAATGTAAACCACAACCAAACACTACTGAAATATTCCAACTCTTGCTTTTCAACAAAAGCAATTCAAAATGAACTTTGAAAAATCAAGAAAAAGTAATTGTGACAATGTAAACCACAACCAAACACTACTGAAATATTCCAACTCTTGCATTTCAATTAAAAAAAATCAAGATGAACTTAGAAAAATAAAGAAAATTTAACTGTGACAATGTAAACAACTACCAAACACTCCTTAAATATTCCAACTCTTGCATTTCAATTAAAGAAATTCAAAATCAACTTTTAAAAATTAATAATATGTAACTGTGACAAGGTAAACCACAACGAACCAAAACTGAAAAATTCTAACTCTTGCATTTCAACGAGAAAAATTCAAAATGAACTTTGAAAAATTAAGAAAATATAACCATGACAAGGTAAACCACAACCAAACACTAATGAAATATTCCAACTCTTGCATTGCAACGAAATAAGTTCAAAATGAAGTTTGAAAAATCAAGAGAATGTAACTGTGATAACGTGAACCAAAACCAAACACTACTGAAATATTCCAACTCTTGCATTTAAACGAATGAAATTCAAAATGAACTTTGAAAAATCATGAGAGTGTAAGTCTGACACGGTAAACCATAACGAAACACGACTGAAAAATTCCAACTCTTGCATTTCAACGAAAGATATTCAAAATAAACTTTGAAAAATCAAGAAAATGTAAATGTGACAAGGCAAACCACAACCAAACACTACTGAAATATTCCAACTCTTGCATTTCAATGAAAAAAATTCAAAATGAACTTTGAAAAATCCGGAAAATGTAACTGTGACAAGGTAAACCACAATCATACACTACTGAAATATTCCAACTCTTGCATTTCAACGAAAGAAATTCGAAATGAACTTTGAAAAATCAAGAAAATGTAACTGTGACACGGTAAACCACAACCAAACACTACTGAAATATTCCAACTCTTGCATTTCAACGAAAGAAATTCAAAATGAACTTTGAAAAATCAAGAAAATGTAACTGTGACAAGGTAAACCACAACCAAACACTACTGAAATATTCCAACTCTTGCATTTCAACAAAACAAATTCAAAATGAACTTTGAAAAATCAAGAAAATGTAACTGTGACAAGGTAAACCACAACTAAACACACCTTAAATATTCCAACTATTCCATTTAAAGTATAGAAATTCAAAATGAAGTTTGAAAAATTGAGAAAATGTAACCATGACAAGGTAAACAACAACCAAACACTACTTAAATATTCCAACTCTTGCATTTCAACGAAAGAATTTCAAAATGAACTTTGAAAAATCAAGAAAATGTAACTGTGACAAGGTGAACCACAACCAAACACTACTGAAATATTCCAACTCATGCATTTCAACAAAAGAAATTCAAAATGAACTTTTAAAAATCAAGAAAATGTAACTGTGACAGGGTAAACCACAACCAACCACTACTTAAAAATTCCAACTCTCGAATTTCAACGAAATAAATTCTAAATAGCTTGGAAAAATTGAGAAACCGTAACCAAGACAAGGTAAACCACAACCAAACACTACTGAAATATTTCAACTCTTGCATTTCAACGAAAGAAGTTCGAACTGAACTTTGAAAAATCAAGAAAATGTAACTGTGACAAGGTGAACCACAACCAAACACTACTGAAATAATCCAACTCTTGCATTTCAACGAAAGAAATTCAAAATGAACTTTGAAAAATCAAGAGAATGTAACTCTGACAAGGTAAACCACAACCAAACACTACTGAAATATTCCAACTCTTGCATTTCAACGAAATAAATTCAAAATAAACTTTGAAAAATCAGGAAAATGTAACTGTGACAAGGTAAACCACAACCAAACACTACTGAAATATTCCAACTCTTGCATTTCAACGAAAGAAATTCAAAATGAACTTTGAAAAATCAAGAATATGTAACTGCCACACGGTAAACCACAACCAAACACTACTGAAATATTCCAACTCTTGCATTTCAGCGAAAGAAATTCAAAATGAACTTTGAAAAATCAAGAAAATGTAACTGTGACAAGGTAAACCACAACCAAACACTACTGAAATATTCCAACTCTTGCATTTCAACGAAAGAAATTCAAAATGAACTTTGAAAAATCAAGAAAATGTAACTGTGACAAGGTAAACCACAACCAAACACTACTGAAATATTCCAACTCTTGCATTTCAACGAAAGAAATTCAAAATGAACTTTGAAAAATCAAGAAAATGTAACTGTGACAAGGTAAACCACAACCAAACACTACTGAAATATTCCAACTCTTGCATTTCAACGAAAGAAATTCAAAATGAACTTTGAAAAATCAAGAAAATGTAACTGTGACAAGGTAAACCACAACCAAACACTACTGAAATATTCCAACTCTTGCATTTCAACGAAAGAAATTCAAAATGAACTTTGAAAAATCAAGAAAATGTAACTGTGACAAGGAAAACCACAACGAAACACTACTGAAATATTCCAACTCTTGCATTTCAACGGAAGAAATTCAAAATGAACTTTGAAAAATCAAGAAAATGTAACTGTGACAAGGCAAATCACAACAAAACACTACTGAAATATTCCAACTCTTGCATTTAAACGAAACAAATTCAAAATGAACTTTGAAAAATTAAGAAAATGTAACTGTGACAGGGTAAACTACAACCAAACACTACTGAAATATTCCAACTCTTGCATTTCAACGAAAGAAATTCAAAATGAACTTTGAAAAATCAAGAAAATGTAACTGTGACGAGGTAAATCATAACCAAACACTACTGAAATATTCCAACTCTTGCATTTCAACGAAAGAAATTCAAAATGAACTTTGAAAAATCAAGAAGATGTAACTGTGACAAGGTAAACCACAACCAAACACTACTGAAGTATTCCAACTCTTTCATTTCAATGAAAGAAATTCAAAATGAATTTTGAAAAATCAGGAAAATGTAACTGTGACAAGGTAAACCACAACCAAACACTACTGAAATATTCCAACTCTTGCATTTCAACGAAAGAAATTTTAAATGAACTTTGAAAAATCAAGAAAATGTAACTGTGACACGGTAAATCACAATCAAACACTACTGTAATATTCCAACTCTTGCATTTCAAGGAAGGAAATTCAAAATGAACTTTGAAAATTCCAGAAAATGTAACTGTGACAAGGTAAACCACAACCAAACACTACTGAAATATTCCAACTCATGCAATTCAAAAAAAGAAATTCGAAATGAACTTTGAAAAATCAAGAAAATGTAACTGTGACAAGGTGAACCACAACCAAACACTACTGAAATATTCCAACTCTTACATTTCAACGAAAAAAATTCGAAACGAACTTTGAAAAATCAAGAAAATGTAACTGTGACACGGTAAACCACAACACTACTGAAATATTCAAACTCTTACATTTCAACGAAGGAAATACAAAATGAACTTTGAAAAATCAAGAAAATGTAACAGTGACAAGGTAAACCACAACCAAACACTACTTAAATATTCCAACTCTTGCATTTCAACTAAAGAAATTCAAAATGAACTTTGAAAAATCAAGAAAATGTAACTGTTACAAGGTAAACCACTACCAAACACTACTGAAATATTCAAACTCTTGCATTTCAAGGAAAGAAATTCAAAATGAACTTTGAAAAATCAAGAAAATGTAAGTGTGACAAGGTAAACCACAACCAAACACTACTGAAATATTCCAACTCTTGAATTTCAGAGAAAGAAGTTCAAAATGAACTTTTAAAAATCAAGAAAATGTAACTGTGACAAGGTAAACCACAACCAAAAACTACTGAAATATTCCAACTCTTACATTTCAATTAAATAAATTAAAAATGAAATTTTAAAAATAAATAAAATTTAACTTTTACAAGGAAAAACACAACGAAACACTACTGAAATATTCCAACTCTTTCATTTCAACGAAAGAAAACCAAAATGAACTTTGAAAAATTAAGGAAATTTAACAATGACTATTTAAACCACAACCAAACACTACTAAAATATTTCAACTCTTACATTTCAACAAAAGAAATTCAAAATGTAATTTGAAAATCAAGAAAATGTAACTGTGACAAGGTAAACTACAACAATACACTGCTGAAATATTCCAACTCTTGCCTTTCAACAAAAGAAATTCAAAATGAACTTTGAAAAATCAGGAAAATGTAACAGTGACAAGGTAAACCACAACCAAACACTACTGAAATATTCCAACTCTTGCATTTCAATGAAAGAAATTCAAAATGAACTTTGAAAAATCAAGAAAATGTAACTGTGACAAGGTAAACCACAACGGAACACTACTGAAATATTCCAACTCTTTCATTTCAACAAAAGAAATCCAAAATGAACTTTGAAAAATTATGGAAATGTATCACTGACAAGTTAAACCACAACCAAACACTACTGAAATATTCCAACTCTTACATTTCAACAAAAGAAATTCAAAATTTACTTTGAAAAATCAAGAAAATTTAACTGTGACAAGGTAAACTACAACAACACACTAATGAAATATTCCAACTCTTGCATGTCAACAAAAGAAATTCAAAATGAACAATTAAAAATCAAGATAATATAACAGTGACAAGGTAAACCACCACCAAACACTACTGCAATATTCCAACTCTTACATTTCAATAAATGAAATTCAAAATTAACTTTAAAAAATCAAGAAAATGTAACTGTGGCAAGGTAAACCAAAACACTACTGAAATATTCCAACTCTTGCATTTCAATGAAAGAAATTCAAAATGAACTTTGAAAAATCAAGAAAATGTAACTGTGACAAGGTAGACAAAACACTACTAAAATATTCCAACTCTTTCATTTCAATGAAAGAAATTCAAAATGAACTTTGAAAAATCAAGAAAATGTAACTGTGACAAGGTAAACCACATCAAAACACTACAGAAATATTCCAACTCTTGAATTTCAAATAATGAAATTCAAAATTAACTTTGAAAAATAAAGAAAATGTAACTGTGAAAAGGTAAACCAAACACTACTGAAATATTCCAACTCTTGCATTTCAATGAAAGAAATTCAAAATGAACTTTGAAAAATCAAGAAAATGTAACTGTGACAAGGTAGACAAAACACTACTAAAATATACCAAATCTTTCATTTAAATTAAATAAATTAAAAATTAACATTGAAAAATCAATAAAATGTAACTGTGACAATGTAAACCACAATCAAACACTACTGAAATATTCCAACTCTTGCATTTCAACGAAGGAAATTCAAAATGAACTTTGAAAAATCATACCTTTGGAGGGGGAAGGGGCCGCGGGGAGGGGGTCATTCTTTGTCTCAATGCACAAAAAAAGTATAAAAAATGGGGGAGGGAAGGGGAGGAGAGGAGGGGAGGGGAGGAGGAGGAGGAGGAGGGGGGAGGGGAGGGGAGGGGGAGGAGGGGAGGGGAGGGGGAGTAGGGGAGGGGAAGGGGGGAGGAGGGGGGAGAGAGGGGCCCCTTTGGGTGGCCAAAGGGAGGAGGGGCCCTTTGGGCCCCGGGGGGGGGGTCTGGGGGAACCTTGAGGGCCGGGGGGCCCTTTTGGGAGCCCAGTGGACCTTTGAGGACCGGTGGCTTCCTTCGGGGTTGGGGTAGAGGGATTGGAACCCTTTGGGGTTGGGGTAGAGGACCTCACAACACTGTTAAAATCGAACTTGTGTATTATAACGACCACAAAGTTTTACCCTCAAATTCTCTCCTAAAATATCTTCAAAAATCATATTTTAAAATGTCTCTAACTGTTTCGCCGAAATAATTCCATAAAATGACTAAAACGGTTTCGCCCAAATAATCCCTAAACGTAATTTTAGCGTGTTCCTTTTGTTTGGCATCCCTGTGCTTTCACTTTGTCCCGGAGACAATTCTCTTTGGGAATGCACCAAATACATTAATTAACTTGACGTCATCTGTCAAACATTCCCTGGAAACAATTTGATTAATGACTGACAGCACAGGTGTTCCCCGGAAACTCATATCATTTGGCTCGAACAACAACAAGAAGGGAGTGACAAAGTTCCTGTTTTTCCATTCTCACTGACAAAGACCATAAAACCATCAAATAAATTGACCAACACACATAACCATCCATGAAAACAGACATAAATGTGACAAAATTCCTGTTTTTTCATTCTCACTGACAACAAACAAACATAAATGTGACAAAGTTCCTGTTTTTTCATTCTCACTGACAAAAACCATAAAACATCCATAATTTGATGTTGACATCCGAGAAAAACATCAAATAAATTGACCAACACTCATAACCATCCATGAAAACATCCATAAAAGTGAGAAAATTCATGGTTTTTCAAGTGAGAAAAATACTGTTTTTTCATTCTCAGTGAGAAAACCATAAACCACGTGGTTCTCGTCGGAGTAGCACCCCCCCTTCTACTGATATATCACTGAGGTAGGTGCCTTGGGTCCCATGGCCGTCATTTCGGCACTACACTCATCCGCTTTGACAATCCTTTCACGACATTTCAGCAGGGTGTAACAAATATCTAATTGTCCACTAAAAAAGTTAGTGTTGTTGGAGCAGTCATTATAGAAATAGTCGTGGTAAGAGCAGTCATAATTATAGCTGTAGTAATAGTAGTAGAAGTGGCAGAACTAAATACCCTTGGCAACTTTTGTGGTTTGGATGCTTTCCTTAAAGATAAATCTTGTTGAATTTCAGATTGTGATTTAGCTTTAATTTAGAAAAATAAATACATGCTACACAGAGAGCATTTAGGCAGTGATTCTAAATGTTTAAATGTTAAAATCAAATCCAAGGAAGGGTTTTTAGTAGGTGAAGCTTTAGAGTCCAAGGCCCTCCACCCTCAACTACTTGCATATAGACAATGTGAACACCATTTTATGTATTACAGTCTTTAAAATTAAAAATTTAGAACGATATATATTATGAACAGCTCGGATTAATGCCTCGAAGAGGACAGACTGGCTATATAAAACTGGAGCATTAGTGGTTCTATGTAGTGCTTTGACTAGCTTCTTTTTATAATTTGTTAACCATCAGAAATCTTTCGTAGGGAATTCGTTGATGGGCTTTCAGATTCAGTAGAATTTTCCATAAGCCAATAGTTTCCTCAAAAATATTATGGTCCAAGTACATGACCAAAACAAAATTGGCAGCTTTTTTCCGTCCTAATCCTTCACAGTTATAACATTAGAATTTCAACTAAGTTTGAAACTTTTTTCTCTTTTGCTGGCTAGTAAGGTTTTCCAAAAATTTTTATTTTTGTAAGGCTTTTTTCCAAAACCTAGTAGAAATGTCCAATACCATAGAAGAAAAGAGTCACAGATCAGACTGTATTAAAATTAGGGTATGACGACCCGTTGACACCAAACCTAAACTTAGAATTTGCAGCAGAGATCTCTGGTGATTTGGGATAAGAGTCTTATAAGGATAGTATGAATATGAATTTATCAATAGTATTTCGCTTTTTCCGTAGGTATTCCGCAAACTCAATGACTAAGTTCTTTTGTCCACAGACAGACATCAAATTCCGTAGATCTACGGAAAAATTCGTAGAAGTGTAAGTAGTGGTTCTATGTGCTGTTGACGAGTCTCCACTGCGTCGTAAGCAATTTTCTCTGTTCCTGCACCCAGAAGGGTAATCCCGCCTCTGCAGCTTTATATTAGTGACAGTGTGGACCTTTCACGATTCTAATTAGCCAAAAGTGTGACCGCAAAGAGCCTTCCAGGATGGCCTTACGGAGTTGTGCAGTTCTAGGATATAATTGTCTACTCTTCCTCAGGGCTAAAAATGACAACCAAAAGTAACTATGGCGAGAATAACAAAAAAAGGATTTCTAGAACTTGTTAGAAACCACATTTGTTTCTCGGCTTAGTGGCTTTATTTTTACGTATTTTCTTACGTATTTAATAGGAGTGGTTTGTAATTCGATGATTCTTTTTCTCTGATCCCACGTTGGAGACAAAAGCTAAGTAATTCATACAAAGAATGCACACTAAGAAGTAATCACTAGGAAAGTCGCATTCTGCTTAACATTATTGAAGATCTAACTCCAGAGGAGAAACAAAATAATAATACGATCACTTTTAATTGAAAGCAGGAAATGTGCTTTCTCTTTCAGTGGAAACTCAATAAAAACCCTTTATTGTTGTCTTGCTTTCGGTTTGCAGATAAATATTTGAAGATAATTGAAGATTATTTTGCCTTCTTTAAAGAACACGACTTTCAACGGTAATGAGCTCAGCGCTTGTTTGATTTTAGAGCTTGCCGATATTAGAAAGGCTTCCTTTTTTTGGGGTGCGAAATCCCTGCGATTTTTCGAGGACTACCATTGTTTTAGTTGTACCTTTTTATTGATTATCTATCCATTGTCTAGCTTGACTTAAGACAAAAACAGTATAAGGAAGAGCCTTTGCTAAAGTAGTTTTCTTAAATTGTCTTGTTTTTTCTTTGGAAGAACGTAATTGAATTAATACATAGGAGGTGTGACTAAAATAATAATATTCTTTTGTTAGACTGGATAAGACATTTTATTTTGATGTAAATTGTATTCTGCCTTTACCAAGTAGATGAGCAAGCGTACTGTTGACAAATGTTAGAAAAATATGAACATATTTTTTGAATAAAATAGACTGCTACTGGACAGTTTGCCCAGTGAAACAAACACAATGGATGTTATTCTACGGCTAGCAACATGCTTTTTAGGAAATAAAGTTGTATTTTTGGAGAATTAATTCTTTCAAAAGCGATATAAAAACATGAAATACGCCTAAAATGTCTAAGAAGTTCCATATATACATTAGCAGTAATGACCGCGGAAAATAATCAGCTTAAAATGAGCATAAATTACTGGGCTTAGTGATTACTACCAATATCAGCCCGAAATAAAATATAGTTTAAATTTATTTTCTTAATTGAAATAAGAACTGAATGGAACTTTTTTTTTCCAATTTTGCATGACAATTTTTATGGCATCAGGTGGCGAGAAAATTCACTTGAAATGTGCTGCTGGTCAACAATTTAACTTTTTTTTTTTTTTTTTTTTTTTTTTTTTTTTTTTATGGATGCTAACTTCTGGGTCCTTCAATGTGCCACTAAATATCCAAAAATATGTCATTTCTGTCAGAATATTTTAAAATTTTTAAACTGAAGGTTGTTTTTTCCCTTTTTCATTGTTGACCAAAAGATGCATAGTAATCTTCTTTCAAAGTGGTTCTTTAATACCAAGTATAATAAAAACCAAAATAAGAATCCATATAAAATATCAGTATAAAATGAATAAGTGTGGATGTATGAAACTCAAGAAATCATGTAAAAAGTAAAAAAAAAAATATTTGATGGAGTTTAAGGCTCAGCTTCCAAAGAGAATTTTTCTTGGCAGTTACGATCAGCATCAGTGTCAGTACTTTCATTTCCATTGCTTGCTTTTTGCCGATCAGAGTAATTCTTGTGTATTCCAGGAGATACAGTGTAGGAGTCTAACGGTGCTCCATAGCGCTAGATAAGTTGCTTGACATAAATGCAACAGCTAGTTGCTTGTATCAGAAGGCGATTCTGTGCATAAAATCACAAAGATGATGATATTTTCCTTTCTCCGGGGCATCCTTCATCTTTTTTAAGAAGCTCCAGAAAACTGACGGATTCGCTTCTGCAGTTGTTACAGGAATAACGTGTTCTTTTTCTTTAACACTATTTCTAACACTTTAACTATTTCCATCTTTAACACTAAATTCTAAAGTTTGTTATGATCGCTTCGCGCTTTCTTCAGTTGAGAAATCGGTTTTCCCAATCAGGTTTGAAAACGGACTGGCCAGACATACAGTGGTATTGCGTTCCCCGCCAATGACAATTTCAGGATCCAAAAATGAAGATGCTCTCAGTGTGTCTTCTTCGTGGTCAATTCTGCTCCTGGTCTGAGTAATGGTTCAAGCAATTACGATAAACAATTTTCCGTAAATCCGCCAAGTTCAGGAGGACCCAAATCACTTTGAAGAAGCGCATGAGTCAGAGGATGGGAACTAAGCATTCATAATGTTTGCTTTCTGTAACATATTAAATAAAAAAACAAGTTTTTTTTAACTGAAAGTAAGGAACGACGTTAAAACTTAAAACGAACAGAAATTATTCCGTATATGAAAGGGGCTATCCCCCCTCAACGCCTCGCTCTTAACACTAAAGTTTTTTATTGTTTAAAAAAAAATAAGAGTTGTGAGAAAGTCAAACTTTAGCGTAAAGAGTGAGGCGTTGAGGAGGGGACAGCCTCTTTCATATACGGAATAATTTCTGTTCGTTTTAAGTTCCAACGTCGTTCCTTACTTTCAGTTAAAAAAACTTGTTTTTTTAATTTAAATTTTAAACGTTTTAATAATAATAATTTATTTACAACCCACTTTTATACAAAACAAGCGGAGTAAAGTACACTAAAAAGGAAACAAAAAATCAATCAAATACACAGAGACAAAGATGATTTAAATATTAATCACTGACAAAAACAGACGGATGGTAATATGGTTTGAACCAAGGGACATAAATACATGTTCTTTTAAATTATTATTAAGCAGTTCATATTAATCGACAATGTCGGGAACACCATGCTTCTTAATAAAATGTGTATTACAATATGAAGTGGGAAGGTACAATAAAAATTTGCAATATCTAAAATAAGCGATACGGATCTTGCGCAAATCATTCTTATTCGATAACAAACACATTCCACTTAAAACAAGACAGAATGGTCACAATATGTGGAATACATTTTAGCTAAAGCTCGGCGTGAATATTTTCGACGGTTAGGTACAATTTTCGCATATCCGATCTTCAACTTTTCTTTAACATCTCTCAGAACTTGAAGTCGCAAAAAAGTGAGTGAAGAACAAATACTAATTCCTAACCACCGTAAACTCGTAATATTGTGAATTACTGAGGATCCACAGGACAAATTATGAGCAGATGATTTGGGATTGAAAACTAAATATTCGCATTTATCAAAATTCAAAAACAGACCAACATCCCGAAACATCATAGAAATACGTTGCACCGATAATGTCAAAATAGACTTCGTTATGCTTAAAACTAGCAGGTCGTCCGTATACGCAATATAAGACACATAAGATAAATTAAAAAAATACAAAGGCCAGCTTCCTCATAGCACATTTTGAATGCCAGCATTAAATAGATAAGGCGACGATATCACTCCACCCTGTCGTACTCCAGATTGAACTGGTATATTACCGCAGTACCCTGTACCAGATTTTAAACGAAGAAACGAATTACTATACCAAAATTTAAGTACATGTACGACAGAAGGGTTCACCCCAAACTCTGACAGAGAGTGCCACATTTGTACAGGGCAAATACTATCGAAGGCTTTAGATAAATCCAAAGCGCAAATATGTAATTCATAACCTTTAGACTGGGTATCATAAAGAGTTGAAGCTAAAACCATATGCGCATGTTGACACCCAATACGAGGTTGAAATCCAAATTGGTTAGAGTCTTTCGCAGTTCGTTCATTAATATATGGGAGCAGAACATATTCAAAAATCTTACTAATATTGCAAGCAACAGTGATGGGCTTGTATTAACTGCAATCAAAAGGGTATCTTCCGTGTTTAAGAATCGAAGTTACCGTTCCACAAAGGAAAGAATCAGGCACCATTGACAAAGATAAACAGAACTGAAAAAGTAACTGGAGCTGAGCGACTAGTGCCGGACAATCACAACGTAAATGGTGTACGCTAATCCCATCAAGCTGACTTAATCTAAAATTAAGGTCAAGTATAAAATTAACAATACTTTTCCTTGATATAGGACTAACAAGATGTAGCGAAACCTTAATTGTAAAAAATTTAGAAATTAAGCACTGAAAACGTTAATGAACATTATGATCAACCTTACAAAAAATATTTTTATAATACCAAAGCCAAGACGAATCTGAGATAACATCATTGGTCCCAATTGAATCAAAGTTAGACGTTTTAATGACTTCTTTCCATTGTATTGCACTTTTAGGGAACTCACCACCATTATATCGACCCAAACGAAGATACCGTTTAAACTCCGCTTTTGTCTTACTCTTTATATCAAACACTTGGACTCACAAGGGCCGCCCAGACGCTTTGATTTTGGCTCACCGTACATGAATAATTAAAACCAAATTTGCATATTAATTTTACTTTTATTTGGTTAAATGGCTTTCTCGAAACTTGTTTAATTTTATTTACAAACGTTTTTATCAGTAATAAATATACGTAACTTACGAATAAACTTACGTAACGAGCTTCTAAATTCATATATTTTTAATACGTATATAAGGAGGCTTGCCTCCTAGTCAATACCTTGCTCTTTGAGCTGAAGTTCGAATTTTGTTCCAATTCTTTAAAACGAACCCTTAATCACAAAGGCCGTTATTTAGAATAAATAGCTCTTATGAAAGTACTAAAAAATCTTTGGCTTAAAGAGCGAGGTATTGACTAGGGAGTGAACAGTAGAGATGACCCTATAACTCGTGTCACGCACCCCTGCTGCCACCTACAACTTTTTTGCACCCCAAATATGGGCATAGCCTCCCTAGGGAGAACACGTGGTTAATGGGGTCAATGACCTAAATTTCCAAGGTCGTTGTTGTTGTTTTGGGCAAGCTCACAGCGAATGTCAAGGAAGAACACTTGGTTAATCAAAGTGGGACATCGGTGCTGTCAGTCATTAATCAAATTGTTTCCGGGCAAAGTTTAAGAGTGTCTGACAGTTGACGTCAAGTTAATTAATGTCTTTGATGTATTTCCAAAGAGAATGTTTCCGGGGCAAAATTTAGATCACACGTGACAGATTATGACATGATTGATTGATTTGACGTGAAAGGGGAATTAATTTGTTGTCTCTAAGGGGAATTATTGATTCACGAAAGGGGGATTAATTTGTTGTTTCTAAAGAGAATCGTCTCCGAGTGAATGTTTCGATCTTAGCAATGAAGAGATTGATTCACGTAAGGGTTTCCAAATAATTTGAAATGTGTCAGCGCAGAGATGCTAAAACAAAAGGAACACGCTGAAATTACGTTTAGGGATTATTTGGGCGAAACCATTTTAGCCATTATAGGGAATTATTTCGGCGAAACAGTTAGAGCCATTTTAAAAGATGATTTAAAAGATGATTTTAGAAGAGAATTTGAGGGTGAAACTCTGTGGTCGTTATAATACACAAGTTGTATTTTAACAGTGTCGTGAGGTCCTCTACCCCAACCCCAAAGGCTCCTCATAACCCACCCCAACCCCCAAGGAAGCCCCCCGGTCCCCAAAGGCCCACCGGGCTCCCAAAAGACCACCAGGCTCCCAAAGGGCTCCCGGACCCCCAAAGGCCCTCACCCGGTCCCCAAAGGTCCACCGGGCTCCCAAAGGACCAATTGGCCCTCAATTGCCCCACCAAACCCCCAAAGGCCCTCCCCAGACCCCCAAAGGCCCTCCCCGGGCCCCCAAAGGCCCTCCCCCAGCCCCCAAAGGTCCACAGGGCTCCCAAAGGGCCACCCGGTCCTAAAGGGCCCCCAAGCTCCCAAAGGACCCCCGGTGCCCCCAAAGACCCCTGAGCCCCCATTTTTTAATACTTTTTTATGGCTTTATTATATATTTTCAGAACAAGTTATTTTCTTAATGTCCATCCTAAACCCATTTTACAAGTTGAAGTACCCATCCTTTTCACCCACAACTTTACTTTACAGATTTTTGAATGCTCCAACACCAAGCAATACTTTTCAATGGCATTTCAGAACAAGTTCTTTTCTTAATGTCCCTCCTAAACCCATTTTACAAATTGAATCACCCATCCCTTATACACACAACTTTATTTTACAGCTTTTTGAATGTTCCTACACCAAGCAATACTTTTCAAAGGGAATTTGACAACAATTTCTTTTCATAATATCCATCATGAACCCATTTCACAAGTTGAAGTACCCTTCCTTTACACCCACACCTTTACTTTACAGCCGTGTGAATGTTGAACACAAAGCAATAACTTTCGAAAGGCATTTAAGAATAATTTCAGTTATTAATTTCCCTCCTAACCCCACTTTACAAGTTGAAATACCCATCCTTTTCACCCACAACTTATTTATAGTTATGAGTTTGAATTTTCACCTTAGAGACCTACCTTGAAATTTTAGTCTGGTTTAGTTCTAGTTAAAGGTCTAGAGGTTTTTTTTTTATCTCAGAGTCTCATCTTGGAGTTTTAGCTAGAGTTATAGTATAGTTTAGTTTTAGTTAATAGTTCATATTTTTTATCTTATATAATTATATTAATTTTCTATTATTTTTTATTTTTAGTTAAAATTTTAGAGTTTTTCTTAGATTAGATTATTATCTTAGAGATTTTGTTATAGTTCTAGTTTACTTTAGTTTTAGTTAATAGTTTAAGAGTTTTTAGGTTAGAGTCGTAGCTTAGAGTTTTATTCAGTGTTCTAGTTTAGTTTAGCTTAGTTACAGTTCAGAATTTAGAGTTTTAGCTTATAGTAATATATTATCATTTTAATTAAAGTTTTATTTTGGTTAAGTTTTATTTAAGAGTTTCTAGTTTTAGATTATAGTCTTAGCTTAGAGTTTTTGTTAGAGTTGAAGTTTAGTTTAATTTTAGTTAAGAATTTGATGTTTTACCTTTGAGTTTCAGTTAGAGTTCTAGTTTAGTTTACTTTTAGTTAAGAGTTTAGAGTTTTTAGCTTAGAGTCTTAGCTTAAAGTTTTAGTTTGGTTTAGTTTTAGTTAAAAGTTTAGAGTTTTTTTTTTTGATTATAGTATTAGCTTATATTTTTTTTTATAGTTGTAGTTTATTTTAGTTTTAGTTAAGAGTTTAGAGTTTTTATCTTATAGTATTAGCTTAGATTTTTATTAAGAGTTCTAGTTTAGTTTAGTTTAGTTACAGTTCAGAATTTAGAGTTTTAGCTTAGACTCATAGCTTATAATTTTACTTAAAGTTGTAGTTTGGTTAAGTTTTAGTTAAAAGTTTCGAGTTTTAGATCAGAGTCTTAGCTTAGAGTTTTTTGTTAGAGTTATAGTTTCGTTTAATTTTAGTTAAGATTTTAGAGTTTTACCTTAGATTCTTAGCTTAGAGTTTTAGTTATAGTTGAAGTTTAGTTTAGTTACATTTAATAATTTATAGTTTTATCTTATATTCATATATTATATTTTTAATTAAATTTTTAGTTTGGATAAGTTTTAGTTAAGAGTTTCGAGTTTTAGCTTAGAGTATTAGATTAGAGTTTTTTGTTAGAGTTCTAGCTTAGTTTAATTTTAGTTAAGAGTTTGATATTTTACCTTTGAGTTTCAGTTAGAGTTCTAGTTTAGTTTAGTTTTAGTTAAGAGTTTGGTGTTTTACCTTAGAGTCTTAGCTTAGAGTTCTAGTTTAGTTTAGTTTTACTTAAGAGTTTAGAGTTTTAGCTTAGAGTCTCAGATTAGAGTTTTTGTTAGATTTATAGTTTATTTTAGTTTTAGTTAAGAGTTTAGTGTTTTTAGCTTAGAGTCTTAGCTTAGAGTTTATGTTGAATTTCTAGTATAGTTTAGTTTTAGTTTAGAGTTTTAGCTTAGAGTCTTAGCTTAGAGTTTTTGTTAGAGTTGAAGTTTAGTTTAGTTTTAGTTAAGAGTTTAGAGTTTTTTTTTGTTAGAGTTCCAGTTTAGTTTAATTTTAGTTAAGAGTTCGATTTTTTACCTTTGAGCTTAAGTTAGAGTTCTAGTTTAGTTTATTTTTAGTTAAGATTTTAGTGTTTTACCTTAGAGTCTTAGCTTAGAGTTTTAGTAAGAGTTCTAGTTTAGTTTAGTTTTAGTTACAGTTCAGAATTTATAGTTTTAGCTTGGAGTCTTAGATTAGAGTTTTACTTAAAGTTATATTTTGGTTAAGTTTTAGTTAAGAGTTTATAGTTTTTAGCTTAGAGTTTTTGTTGAAGTTATAGTTTATTTTAGTTTTATTTAATATTTTATAATTTTATATTATAGTATTAGATTATATTTTTTTTTATATTTGTTTTTTATTTTAATTTTATTTAATAATTTGATGTTTTACCATTTATTTTCAGTTAGAGTTCTTGTATATTTTACTTTTATTTTAGATTTTACAGTTCTTTATCTTAGATTCTTAGCTTAGACTTTTAGTTGGAGTTCTAGTTTAGTTTAGTTTTAGTTAAGAACTTAGAATTTTATCTTAGAGTCTTAGCTTAGAGTTTTTGTTAGAGCTCTAGCTTATTTTAGTTTTGAGTTATAGTTTAGTTTACATATAGTTAAGAGTTTTTATTTTTAAATTATAGAAATATAATAGAGTTTTAGTTGAGTTTAGTTTTAGTTAATAGTTTAGAGTTTTTTAGATTAGAGTATTATCTTAGATTTTTTTTTAGATTTATATTTTAGTTTAGTTTTAGTTAAGAGTTTTGTGTTTTACCTTATAGTCTTAGTTTAGAGTTTTAGTTAGAGTTCTAGTTTAGTTTAGTTTTAGTTAAGACTTTAGAGTTTTTTAGCTTAGAGTCTTAGCTTAGATTTTTTGTTATAGTTCTAGTTTATTTTAGTTTTAGTTAAGAGTTTAGAGTTTTTAGCTTAGAGTCTTAGCTTAGAGTTTTTGTTGAAGTTTTAGTTTAGTTTAGTTTTAGTTAATAGTTTAGAGTTTTAGCTTAGAGTCTTAGCTTATAGTTTTTTTACCTTTGAACTAAACTAAACTAGAACTCTAACAAAAACTCTAAGCTAAGAGTCTAAGCTAAAAAAAAACCTCTAAACTTTTACCTAAAACTAAACCAAACTAAAACTCTAAGCTAAGTCTCTAAGGTAAACTTCAAACTCTTACCTATAATTAAGTTGCGGGTGAAAAGGATGGGTGCTTCAATTTGTAAAATGGGTTTAGGACGGTCACTAAGAAAAGAACTTGTTCTGAAATGCCTTTTGAAAAGTATTGCTTGGTGTTGGGCATTCAAAAAGCTGTAAAGTAAAGTTGTGGGTGAAAAGGATGGGAACTTAAACTTGTAAAATGGGTTTAGGAGGGACATTATGAAAAGAACTTGTTCTGAAATGCCCTTTGAAAAGTATTGCTTGGTGTAGGAACATTCAAAAAGCTGTAAAGTAAAGTTGTGGGTGTAAAGGATGGGTGCTTCAATTTGTAAAATGGGTTTAGGAGGGACATTAAGAAAAGAACTTGTTCTGAAATGCCATTGAAAAGTATTGCTTGGTGTTGGAGCATTCAAAAATCAGTATAGTAAAGTTGTGGGTGAAAAGGATGGGTACTTCAACTTTTAAAATGGGTTTAGGATGGACATTAAGAAAATAACTTTTTCTTAAAATATAAAATAAACCAATAAAAAAGTATTAAAAAATGGGGGCTCCGGGGTCTTTGGGGGCGCCGGGGGTCCTTTGGGAGCTTGGGGGCCCTTTAGGACCGGGTGGCCCTTTGGGAGCCCTTTGGACCTTTGGGGGCTGGGGGAGGGCCTTTGGGGGCCCGGGGATGGCCTTTGGGGGTCTGGGGAGGGCCTTTGGGGGTTTGGTGGGGCAATTGAGGGCCGATTGGTCCTTTGGGCGCCCGGTGGCCCTTTGGGGACCGGGTGTGAGTCTGTGGGGGTCCGGAGGGCCCTTTGGGAGCCGGGTGGTCCTTTGGGAGCCCGGTGGTCCTTTGGGGACCGGGAGGCTTCCTTCGGGGTGGGGGTAGGGTATGAGGAGCCTTTGGGGTTGGGGTAGAGGACCTCACGACACTGTTAAAATACAACTTGTGTATTATAACGACCACAGAGTTTTACCCTCAAATTCTCTTCTAAAATCATCTTTTAAATCATCTTTTAAAATGTCTCTAACCGTTTCGCCGAAATAATTCCCTATAATGGCTAAAACGGTTTCGCCCAAATAATCCCTAAACGTAATTTCAGCGTGTTCCTTTTGTTTTGGCATCTCTGCGCTGACACATTTCAAATTATTTGGAAACACTTACGTGAATCGATCTCTTCATTGCTAACATCGAAACATTCGCTCGGAGACGATTCTCTTTAGAAACAACAAATTATTCCCCCTTTCGTGAATCAATAATTCCCCTTAGAGACAACAAATTAATTCCCCTTTCACGTCAAATCAATCAATCATGATATCATCTGTCACGTATGATCTAAATTTTGCCCCGGAAACATTCTCTTTGGAAATACATCAAAGACATTAATTAACTTGACGTCATCTGTCAGACACTATTAAACTTTGCCCGGAAACAATTTGATTAATGACTGACAGCACAGATGTCCCACTTTGATTAACCACGTGTTCTCCCTTGACATTCGCTGGGAGCTGGCCCAAAACAACAACAACAACAACATCGACCTTGGAAATTTAGGTCATTGACCCCATTAACCACGTGTTCTCCCTAGGGAGGCTATGCCCATATTTGGCGTGCAAAAAAGTTGTAGGTGGCAGCAGGGGTGCGTGACACGAGTTATAGGGTCATCTCTACTGTGAACCCAATCATACACGTAATATTTTCTGTTCGTTTTAAGTTTTGATATTACTCCTTATTTTCAGTTGGAAAACATGTTTTCTTTTTTATATTTAATTTCTGATCTTTTTTTTTAATAATGCTGGGAAATCCGGCGCCCCCTTCAAAGCAATGTCCCTTCCCCCATGAAAACTTCCTTCATGGAAAGATCTTCCCACATAACCCCCGACCCACCCACTCCCGTACTACCAGAAAAAATCCCCCCAGAAAACGTCTGTATTCTTCCTAATAACCAATACTATATGTTAACAGTGGGTAAAGTTCATAAATTTCATCCCTCCCACCGGGGACTTCGGGGGATTAAGTCATCCTAAAGGACATAATTATCATATTTTCAACCATGCTGAACAAAATGGCTATCTCAAAATTTTGATCAGGTGACTTTGGGAAAAAAATGAGCGTGGGAGGGGGCCTAGTTGCCCTCCAGTTTCTTTCGTCACTTAAAAAGGGCACTGGAACTTTGCATTTCCGTTCAAATGAGTCCTCCCACGATATTCTAGGACCACTGGGTCGATATGATCACCCCTGGGGAAAAAAAAAACAAAAACAAATAAACACGCATCCGTGATCTTTCTTCTGGCAAAAAATACAAAATTCCAAATTTTTGTAGATAGGGGCTTGAAACCTCTACAGCAGGGTTCTCTGATACGCTGAATTTGATGGCGTGATTTTCATTGAGGTTTTATAACTTTTAGGGGGTCTTTCCCCCTTTTTTCGAAAATCAGTCAAATTTTCTCAGGCGCGTAACTTTTGATGGGTAAGACTAAACTTGATGAAACTTATATATTTAAATTCAGCATTGAAATCTGATTCTTTTGATGTATCTATTGGTATCAAAATCCCGTTTTCTAGAGTTTCGGTTACCATTGAGCCAGGTCGCTCCTTACTTACAGTTCGTTACCACGAACTGTTTGAAAACTCAGGGAATACAGGTAAGCTTTTACTGGGAGTCTTACATGTAACACAGAATTCTAGCAGCTCTCTCCGTGACGAGCGTATCTGGAGTTTCTGTACATAATTGGTAAATGAGAGCAGACGAGATGCCCACTTTTCCAGCACTTTATTGACATAGTTTTCCATCAAAAACCAATGTTTATTGGCTACTAGGAAAGCTTATGGACTCCTGTTCAGCAGATACTTGCTTTTGATGAAATTTGTTCTGTATCTTGCTGCTTATGACATATACCGTGTTGCCAAAAGCAACGCCTATCATGTTCTTTCTAGGTACGAATTCTTTTCTAGGTAACTATCAATGATAGGTTTTAACCTGCGGCTCGAACCGTCCTCTACTTCTAGTAGGTCAAGAAAGTCCTCAAAGGCTTTGTCAGTGGAGCTGTTTCAGTATTTAACAATCGACATAAAACGTTATGTATTGGTTCAATGAGTCATTTCATCGACAATAAGATAGAGTTTTGAGACTCTTGGAAACTTGCAAAGTTCTACTCTTTCATAAAGAGCCAGATGTACTTAATGAGTCCACTGACAGTTCTTTTCATTTTCATAGCCTTAATAATTTGGGGATCAGGAGCACAACCTTTGATGACTGGAAGTACGCTGTCTGTATTCAAAAATGGCGTGTCTTTATTAGCAAACCATGCCTTTCGAAAGTTGATGATCTCAGACTATGCACCCGTACGGTCTCTCACAAACTCAGAAATACAGGATATGAGTTTTACAGCCTTTGAATTTCGTCAAACAGAAACTGAGCCAAGGCTTGTTTCTGTCATGGGGAGATCTTGCAATAAATCCTTTATGGTTGTTATCTTCTTCTTAGACTTAACTGTGTTTGCGACTGCGAGTCTTGATACTCACTGGCGTACTTGTTCCATATTTTTCCTTACATTGTCTTTTGCCTTTGGAACTAGAAAATTTGGCGTTTCGGAAGTTTCATTGATTCCTGCATTAGAGGAACTTTGACTTTTCTTCTCTTTTCTTTCCAATTTTTAGTGCCTTATCAGGCAGCTTGTGGGTTTGGCGCTTAAAATGTTTGCAGTTGGAGACATAGAATAATTTAAACAGAGAATTCAGAAAATGCAACTATAGATTTGTGCTGTGAAACAGCAAATAAAAAATATTACTTTATTTACCATAGGCTAAGTACTTGAGCCATTATGTGATTTTTTCACCTAATTTCCAGTGGAAATGTTTTATTTTTGAAAATTTTATGTCCTAATGATAATTGGTATTTAGCTCGAGTGCATAAATTTGGACGCCAGCTCTGTTTTTCAGCAAAATACTTCTATAGTGAGGGACAGGAAATGGTTACTTCTGAGGTTAGCAATTAGCCTAAGCCCACTTCATAATAATAACGAATTTGTTGCTTTACTGTGCAGGATTAACACACACATCTGGTTCAAATAAATACTAGAAAAACTATACATATTTGACTTTTGTGAACACATTCAATCTGATATTGATGATGTGAAAAAACAATGTTTCGATATCTAATGTCCTATGCGTCCCTATACCAGTGCTCAGTGTCCTGTCTTGTAAAAACATTTTTTACACGTTTCAGGCTCAAGTCTACTAATAGAAGCAATCGGAATCCAAAACGTATTCTATTCCGATATTCACCTAAACTATATCCACATCCCGAATTTTATTTAACAGGATTAGTTTTTGGCACGTTATAGGAGTGCAAAATCAAAATCTATTTCTAGCTGCAAAAAACATTAAGTGTGAAACAAAAAAAGTTTGAAACTTATAATTTACAAAAATCACATACACAACGACTTCAATTTTAAAACAGTCAAATGTAACCTAAATACCAGGGT
This sequence comes from Artemia sp. Qi Xiang Cuo, assembly GCF_049724085.1. NCBI lineage: Eukaryota > Metazoa > Arthropoda > Branchiopoda > Anostraca > Artemiidae > Artemia > Artemia sp. Qi Xiang Cuo. Next base: position 31,098,913 of record NC_142794.1, read on the forward strand.
GGGGGAAATCCAGCCCTTTCTGACTCACTGCACTAGCATCTCCATTTCATTTATTATTTCTAAAAATTTCACAGAAAATTGAATAATAAGTCTGAGGAGCAAAGCAAAAGCCAAATATTCATGTATTGCACATAAATAAAAGATAAAAAGGGAAGGACACTTAAAGAACATTTAAATAAAAAAGTACGTAACACACTAAAAGGAGCGAAAAAATAAGAACACTAATAATTCGGTAATGAAACGAATGGCATTGATAACAAAGGGGTAAGGGGGCACTTGAATAACTTAACTGAATCAGGAAGATGGTTCCAAGCATAAAAATTTGATAAATAGGACTGAGCTGAGATCAGACTGCATGGTCTTGTGGAAGGTAAAAACTCAGGGTTGTAGATCCAAGTTGTTAATTTGACTGACAGAAAGAATGCCAACCACTGGAATAAGGCAGATATTTTGGAATAGCGTGTTGAGGCTGAACACGCAAGCCGAAGATTGTTCAGTTAAAGTATTTACCAAAGGTTGTCCTGATTCGTAGCAGAGTGAGGATTTTCAGATATATAAAGCTGGAGCAGGCTGAAACCAGCTTTTATGGCTCGAGTTTGAACAGTTTCTAGTGGCTGCAGAAGATACGAAAAACACTTTCCCACACGGAAAAACAGTAAAAGATATGAAAATGAGAATGAGTTGCAAATCATGCTCATAATATCATAACTGATATGGTGGCTGGCCTTGTGAAGCGGTGAGATTTGGCGAAAAATAAATAAATGACAAGTGTATAATTTGGGGTTTAAATAAAACTGATGAATTAAGACGAACGCCAATAGATGTAGTTACAGTCATTTGCGGAAGCCGCTTGTCATTGAGAGAAAAAGTAAAACTACAGTCTAGTGCAAAAATTTTATATCTTGCAATGATTGGATTTTAGATCTCGGAACCTTCTACCGAGAGTATTAAGAGTGTTGGCAAAGATGAACATGTTGTTGGCAAAGTTGTCTGAGAATAGGAGTGGCTGGACGTGGGCGTTGACTAGGTGGGTGATACGAATAAGATCATCTATGCTTAGGATAGTACCACAGTAGCAACCAAAGCATTGAGCCTTGCGAAACTCCACAATTAAAAAGTATTCGAGCCTACAAGCTCTGTTGAAGAAAATTAACTGTTGTATTTCTTCAAGATATGACTGAAACCATTAGTAAATGTGCACATAATTCTGTAATAATGAAGTTTTCCAAGAAGAATGTTATGGCATATTGTATTCATCGCTTTGGTGAAATCCAGGAGAACACCAATTTCTTTATTACCTTTTCCGGGGTCTGCTATGACAAATTGAACAGAGACAAACAGAGCATTTGTAGTGAAATGATTTCAATGTTATCCATATTGTTGAATGGATGATATGTCCTCAAAAACAAGGAAACTATAAAGTTGGCTATGGACCATACGCTCGAGAACCTTCGACGCGATCAGGATGACCAAGATAGTTTGTTAATTACCGAAGCGAGACTTGTTTACTTTCTTAAGTAAAGGTACCTGTGTTGTTTTGAATGCGTTTGCTTTACAAAACAGTCTAAAATTGGCTTGTTTAGTTCTGGAAATTAGATATATTGGAGCAAATTCTTTAGTTACTTTCAACCTGTTTTCCGTTAATGTTCAGGTTAAATATTAGCATAAGCATCATGGGGGTATAGGACCCACTCCACAGTAGTGGTTTTAGGCCTCATAATCTGTTAAGAAAGGCATACTATAGGAGTAAAAAAATATAAAGCAACAGGAATTTAAGCTCAGCTGTCAGAAAAACTGAGGGGCAGATGTCTCTCCCCCCTGTTCAGGCCACCCCCCTGTAGAACCACCACTTCCACTACCCAGGTTCCTTAGGATGATTTTGGCACATACATTTTTAAAATGAACGAGATTATGTAGTTTCTATCCATTAAAGTCGCAATATCGTTCTGTACTTTCATTACAGATATTTTTGAATATATAGCAAAAACTGCAACAAGGGGTAGCTTACTGAAATACTAATTATAAAGCTTATAGCTTAGATACACGAAAGCCAGAAAAACGAATAAATTTCGTCAGCATTCTAATTTTTTTATTGTAGAATATAAAAATAGGAACGAAAGCTACCGCTTTAACACAGTTCAAAAAGAGATATAAAAGCAAAAAATTTCTCTTTCGGTAAAAGCCAGGTCCCAAAAATTATTCACATAATTTCCTTAATTACTAGTTGATTTGGCTATTTGAAATACTCCAAGAATTCAAAGATTAACTTGGGACAATTGGATACACAAAGAGTATCTTCCATTAAAGGAAAAATTTTTTCCTGTTCAAACAATTTTAGCACGGTTTATTTTTAAATACTAATATAGTTATTTGCTACCTCCTAACTAAAGTTATTTGCTACCTCCATCAACATGTGCTATTGATAAAAAAAAAATATTCCATCATTGATTCTTTATTATTATCTACATTATTCCTAATTTAACCTACGGGAACCTCTAAGCAAAAGTTTTCATCTCTATCAGCTCAGAATTTTTGGCTTACAAGTAGCACTGAGTTACATGGGCGTACGGAAGGGGGTGCAGAGAGGGGCATCTGCCCCCCTCTGTTGGCTCCCAAAGACACTAGACATTAAAAAGAAAGCTACAGCTACTTATAAGCTTTTCTGTGGCACTTTTTTTTAGAATTTTTTACCTAACTTTTTACCCTCATTTCATACTTTAAATTTTGTACTGGCTATAACCAGAAACTTTAAAACTGAATACAGGGTTTGTTTTATTGAAATTTGAATTCCTTATTATTCCTACCTTTTTTTTAGATTTACGTGGCCGTGTAAATCCCTACTTAACGAATGGGAAACTTAAGATATGGTTGAAAAAGCAGTTGAAAAAGGTTGATGGTTAGAAAAGCAGTTGATTAAAGGTAGATGGTTGAAAAAGCTGGAAATAAACAGCTGGAATGACAGAATAAAAGTCAACCAAGAAGAAATTATCCAAAATGTCTTGGAAAGATTTAGCTCTAATCCAAGAAGATTGATTAATGCATGAAGCTTATTGATGATTTGTGATTTTTGGTATGATAGAATTTGCTGGCAAGGTAAAGTTTTGTGAACTGCCAATATAACTTCAGCCCCCCCCCCTTCATCACAAAATCGGCTCCCCCATCCTCCCCTAGTTAAGAAGCTACGTACGCCCATGTTGAGCTATAGAATTCCAGAACCCCTATGCTTGTAGCACCCTGTTTAACTGCCCAAACGGTTATTACCTTGAGCCAGCTGAGTCCTTCCTTAAAAAATAAATAAAGGCTGATCCTTTCCTTTATTTCAGTGCCAATTCTAATTTGACCTGAAAGAAGGGAATGGCTGGGAAGGAAACTGAGTTACTGTCAGCACTCTTTAATGCGACAAATGCAAATTGACCGAGAAGGTTTTTCCCCAAAGGCCATTGTCAGATAACTAATAGGTAGAAAAGAAAAAAATTGACATAAAACAATACATGTCTTAGAAATGACAAGTTGAGGTGACAAGGAAGTACATCAGGGGAAAAAGGGAAAATAATACCAAGTAATTATGAAAGTGCAAGGAATATCACAATAAAAATGGTTTTTGCCCTCACCCTAGACCCATCTTAGATCTATTTATAGCTTAATACCTGATTTTTTCGGATTTTTCTTTTGGCCGCTTCAGAAGCGTTAAGTTTTTAGGAAAATACTCTAATTTTGTCAGTGTTGTCACGTGGAACCATTTAAATAAATAAGCAAAGCTAACCATTTAAATGTGACAAAGTTTTTCGTCTGTAAGATATTGGAACGCTAAGAACCTGTTGGCTCCCAAAGACACTAAACATTAAAAGGAAAGCTACAGCTATTTATAACCTTTTCTGTGCCATTGTCTTTTAGAATTTTTTTCCCTGACTTTTTACCCTCATTTCATACTTTACATTTCGGGTAAATTTCTACCAAATCAGATTATTGAGTTAGGAATAAAGTGAATACACCATTCGATGCCTTTTTTATGCTGTTTACGAATATAATAATTATTTCTATCGGAAAAGAATTTCAGCCCCTCCCCCCTATGTATGCCAATTCAGGGTTAGGTTAGGTTGTCTAGGTTGTTAGGTTAGGTTAGGTTTGGTTAGGTTAGGTTGTTAGGTTAGGTTGTATACCCTGAATTGGCATATATAGGGGGGGGAGGCTGAAATTCATTTCCGATAGAAATGATTACTGTATTCGTAATCAGCATCAAAAAAGGCATCGAGTGGTATATTCACTCTATGCTTAAGTCAATAATATGATTTGTTAGACATTTACCAAATTTTGTACTGGCTATAACCAGAAACTTCGAAACTGAATACAGGGTTTGTTTTATTGAAATTTGAATTCCTTAATGTTCCTACCTTTTTTTTTAGATTTATGTGGATGTGTAAATCCTTACTTAACGAATTCAAAAATAAGGCTTTATTTTCACTGTCCTTGGTACATTTAAACTTAAAAATTGAAGCTTAATTTCTTTTGTCGATGAGAATATGGGAAAGCAATGGCTTCGAGTTTTAACCTTCAAAGCTTGTCTGTATTGCAAAGGTTGCTGTAGTATGTACCTGCAGTCATCCAAAATGTGTAACGTAAAGAGGACCCTTGGTAATAGAAAACGAAAACTCCAAAATATAGGGATTCGACTTTAATGTATGAACCACTTGTATCTATTTATACTGATACACAACATACAAAATTCGTGAGTTTTTTTTATTTGCTCTCAAAAGATGTTAGCTTACTAGAATTTAGGTAATTTAGGGTGATTGCAGATAATGAGTTATTAAGCGGAGATGGTAGTTGAATCTAAATAACAGATTTTGGAAAAAAAGAAAAAAAAAGAAAGGTATATTGCAAGTCTGCCTCCAACGAACCAGCTTCTAATGCTTATTCCCAACGCGTCATATTTATCAGATAGTTGATGGTAGTGAACTTTAACTAAGGAGTGACGTGTGCCAGTAGCAACCAAAACTCTAAAACACGGGACTAATATACACCAAAAGTATTTCCTTTTTACGAGTCCAAATATATAAATAGAATTCCACCCATTAACAGTTAAGAGCCTGAGAAAAATAGCGCAATCTAGAAAAGGGGCAAAACATCTCCTAAAATGGGTACGATCTTGATGATAACTTACAACTTGCAAAGTAAATATTTTCTTTTATGAAAATGAGTCGAAGAAATTTCTGTGGGCTATTGGAATATTCCTACCCTTTTAAGTAATCAATATTATCCAAGTTTTCCTAAACACTCTGAGATATTTTCCAGAACGTTTCGTTCAAGCAAAAGTCATCAAGTAATTTTCAGTTTATTAGGCCATTAAGAATAACAAAATGTTAGTAGCTCCTTTGGTTCTACGAAAACAAATAATTCATGCTTTCGATGAGACACAATATTTATCTTGCTTTTATGTCCACAATAGCAAATGAAAATCGATGGACACTCAAGTACACAGGGTTTTATCAAAAAGTAGAGTTCTGATAGATGGAATTGGACCATATAGAGGGATGAAATCTGAAAAGGTTTTTGCATAACCAGCATGTGGTAAAAAATTGGGTTGTTGGGTTATTTGAGTTTGGCGAGAGAAATTTTCATCTTCACCGGCGCAAGGACAAATAAAAGGTAAAAATAGTATTAAAATATATCATTCTAGAGAGTTCTTCTAGCCGAGCAGTTAGCACGCTAGACTTGAAATCCTTTGTCGGCGAGGATATGGGTTCGAGCCCAGGTGTTACTGGTTATTTGGTTTGAAACGGTGGTCAGTGGCATGAGTATGTAAGCTTAACCAGGTATGTCCATCTCTGAATGGATACCTTGAAAAATCTGGGGAAGATAAACAGGAAGGGCGTGCAAAAGCATAGGATGCCCCCCCCCCAGCCACCCATTGCGCTTCCTGGCTGAAGGGCCTTGAAATGGAGATCAGAACCACCAGTAGGGACTGTAAAGTTTGATATAGTATTCTTCATCTTCTATAGAATTAATCAAACAGTAATGATTTTGGCTGGTCTGGCGGGTTTTTTCTGCCATTTTTTATAAGTATGTAAATCACACTTTTTACACTTACTAATGTTCAACAGTAATTTCCTTTTCGTACTTTTTACAATTGAAACGTCTGGTAGAAGATTATAAAATATTATTTTCAGAGGATTTATGGTATTGATTATCTAGTAAAAAGTGATAATCGTCCTATGACACTTGAAATTGCAAATTTGACCTGAGAGAACAAAATTTAGAAAAAATAAAGTTTAAAATTAGCATATATTACTGTTTTTAGTGATTACTACCAATACCAGCCCGAAATAAAACACACCTGAAAATATATCTCTTTGATGATAAATGGAAAATTAATTTTTCTTTTTTGCATGACAATTTTCATGGCATCAGGTGGCTAAAAAATTAGGGTTAAATATGCCACTAGTCAACAATTTAACTAATTCCTCCATGGTTGCTAACTTTCAAGTCCTTGAATTTGTCAATGAGCATCCAAAAATGTATCTTTTTTGAAATTTCAAAAGTGTAGGTTATTTTTGTCTACTTGCATAATGGACCAAAAGACTCATTGCAAACCTTTTTCAAAGCGATCAGTTAATATCAAACATAACAAAGATGAAAAAACATGTAAAACATCCATATAAAATGACTAAACAGGAAAGCATGAAACTCAAGAAAGCATGTAAACAGTAAAAAAGTACTTGAGGGTACTAAGTACTTGAAATTACTAAGGCTCATCTTCCAGAGACAATATTTTTTGACAGGTGTGATCGGCATCAGCGTCAGTATTTTCAGTTCGTTTGCGAGCTATTTGCCAATGAGAGTACTTTTTGCGCATGCTAAGAGGTACACTCTAGGAACCAAAGAACACTCCAGAATACCTGATAAGTTGCTTGACATGAGACTATCAGCTTGTTGTTTGTATCAGAAGGCAATTTCATAATTTGGTCTTGATATTACTGAGTAAAACTGCCTCTCTGTAGCTGCTGCTGAGCGTGCCCAACAACACAATGTATTTGTGTTATATTTTTTCAACACTTGTATTTTTCTTTCCTCTTGGTATCCTTGATCTTTCTTAAGGCAGCCCATAAAACTGACGGATTATCGTCAACAATGGCTACGCAAAAAACGTGTTCTTCTTCATTAAGCACGGAGTTCAAAAGTTCTTTAAGATCGCTTTGAGCTTTCTCCTGTTCAAATTCGTTTTCCCTAAACATGTTTAAAACCAACAGGCCATATACACAGTTTATCGTGTTTTTTGCAAAGAACAATTTCAGAATCTCAATGCGACAGCACTTTCAATGTATCATCTTCGTGGTCAATTCTACTCCTGATTTGTGTAATAAGTTCAACTCTGTACACTAAACATTTCTCTCTAAATCTGGCAAGTTCAGAAGCGCATGAGTCAGAGGCCTGGAACTCAGTTTTCATCTTGTTGACTTACTGGAGAATAAAAGTCAAGAAATGCGTGTGAGCTTTTACTAGAGTGTTATTAATGTACATCAGAATTTTAGCAGCTGAATAGTACATCTGAATATTTTGTACTAAATGTATGGTTGGTAAACAAGAACAGAAGCGATACCCACTTTTCCAGCATTATATTGACATCTTTTTCTATCAAAACCCAATGTGTAGTAACTACTAGAAGAAGCTTACAGATCCCCTGAGTAGGGAAAGGGGTACCAGTTGTGACAGGCACCACTGCTGCCATCTACAATTGAGTCTAACGCTGTAGGTACATAATTTATGGTTTTTATCCCTGAGAATGAAAAAAAAGGATTTTTCTCACTTTGATGGATGTTTCTTGGATGTCAACAACAATTGAAGGATGTTTCATGGTTGTCAACAGCAATTTATACATGTTTTTATGGTTTTTTTCAATTGATTACATAATATCTCCAACGAGTACAGCAATAAATGGATGTTTTATGGTTTTTGTCACTGATAATCTAAAAACAGGATTTTTATCACTTGAAAAAAACAGGATTTTTCTCACTTTGATGGATGTTTCTTGGATGTCAACAACAATTGATGGATGTTTCATGGTTGTCAAAAGCAATTTATGCATGTTTTTATGGTTTTTGTCAATTGATTACATAATATCTCCGACGAGTACAGTAATTTATGGATGTTTTTATGGTTTTTGTCCTGAGAATGAAAAAACAGGATTTTTTTCATATTGATGTATTTTCAAGATCGTGTTGTGTTGTTGTTGTTGTTCGTCCAGGTGTACGCTAGGGGGAATGCATTGATTCAGGACTCGACTAGGGGAACTAAATTTCCAAGGTCAATTAATTTGTTGTTGTTGTTCGTCCAGGTGTACGCTAGGGAGAATGTTTTGATCCAGGAATAGGAAACAGGAAGTACATGCCTCCTTCTAAACCAATCAGAGACTCGCTTACATATGGTTTCCCCCATTACATCGCAATTTGCCCTTGAGATTTCATATATAACGGACATGCGTTGTGATTAAATTATCAGAAAGTTCTGTGACACTAAGGATATAACAATGAATATTATTGATGAGCTAGAAGCCTTGGATAGAGCGATTAACAATGTGAGTTCTGTTTAGTACATTTTCATTCTTTATTTTCAAAATAAAATTATTTTCCTTGGTCACCCTCCAGTATATTCAGGTAAATCCCCCCCCCCTGTAATACAAACTCCACTATGCTATCTTTATAGTCGTTAGTAGACTATAAAATATGCCCTTTTTAACCATGTAACCCCCCCCCCGTTAACGACTTTAATTCTTGCAATGGAAATAATTCTCTTTTTTCGACAAATTCTTGCTCTCTCTATTTCTATCTAAAGTGACAACTGACTTCTGTCAGCTATTAATATGCTCATTCCATTTAAGCTGTTACCCTATCTTGTATCAGTTCCGTAAAAGATTTAAATAGGGTTAATTACCGCATTCTGTCAACAGTCATCCGGTATCTACGAAACCAGAGGATTAAGCTTTTTGTAGGTTTCACGGAAAGACACTTTTTGTTCCGGTCAAATTAGCGACATATCTTTCTAAAGTAAATCTTATGAATTGCAAGAGGGATCAGGTGTTGCTTATGATAAATAGTTTCATATAGTATTTGTTTTTCATTTTGAGTACTCAGTGTTAATATGGGGAGAGGGGGGAAGGGGATTTATTTTCTAAATAGTAAAAATAGAATTTCTATGCTTTTCGGGTTCAATTTCTCACAAGTGGTGTATTTAATTTTTTTCTCAACATGGTAAAAATAGGAGTTACTGACTGTCGCAAATTTTACCTTTTACTTTGCTGAAAATGCTGAGGAGGGGGCCTTCTTTGTGATAAATGCTTTCTAGATAAAATTATGGCTAGGTTAGGTTAGGGGGGTACTAATTTTTATTCTGTGAAAAAGGGAAAATTAATTCAATACTAAATTTTTTCTCTTCTTTTTAAGGTAAATTGTGAAGAATGTATTGCGGCCCCTCCACCTAAGAGAGCAAGGGGTAATAATAAAACCCCTGCGAAGGCAACAGTTATGCAATACGGTCGCTGGCCGAAGCCCCCCAAACAAGTGTTGCCTGCTCAAGTGCATACCGTCACTGGTCCTACTGCACAAGTCGCAGTCCAATCTGTACAAGAATGTAACGTCGCCGCTGGCCTGTCTACCTTCCATCATGCATTGCCAGGACCATCCGGCACTCAAGTGCAGCTGATATTTGGAGATGTAAGTTTAAATTTTATTTCTCGCTATTTTTCAACCTGATAAAATATAACGTTCTCCCTTTGATTCATAACAAGTGCATGCATTCAGTCTGCTGAATTAGGTTAGCGAAGCCAAAAAAAGGCACTATATCCCACTCATAATAAGTAGCAAAATCCTTTGCGATATAAACTGTTTTATTAACGAATGCTTCACCTTGCCTCTACAAATATTATAAAAACAACTTTCTATCGGAATGAGTTGTGTATCATGAAAGGGATAGGCTATCCATCTCAAATCAAGTAAACCCACCGTATTTTTTTCAATGCAAATAAAAAGTATTAATATTAATTTTTTTTTTTGGGGGGGGGAGGTTGTGGAAACAAAACCAAAAACTACTATGTCATGTTTTAGATAGTAAATATAATATATTAAGTTGGAACCTTCAGAATATATAGAGTAGTGAATTAATCAAATGCTACTGCTATTAAGTGTGTTTTCAAGCATATATGTAAATAATAATCCAATTTTAAAAATAGGGTGATTAAGACACATTGAAAATAAGCTATTTTTCATTTATAAGTTGTTCTAGTTCCATACTTGCCATCTTCCCCCTGCTCGTCAGTTGGAGAAGGAGAGGACGTGCCTATGGGGCTTTACAACAACAATGAAATATCTCAGCAGGTCAGCGTCAATTCACTTGAATTTATTCCTGATAACATTGATGACTTTTTAACTAATTATTTCAATGTAGAACCTTGCACAGTTGAGCAGGGTAATGTAGGTAATTCAGATTCGGACTTAGCATTGCTAAGTCCAAATACTATGCAACTTTTGGATGATTTTGTCTGTTAATTAACGGGAAACCCTTCCCCCAATGATAACATACTTACACTTCAATCGTATGAAGTGCCTTCCCATAGCTCTATTATTGAACAATGTGGGGGAGGGGGTGGTGATAGTAATAATATACAAGAGGAGGGGGAGGGGTAATATCCAATTTACGACATTTCCCGAGTTTCAGCTGTCAAACTCAATTTCAAATACAATAGTTGTCTACACTGCAACCTTTGGTGACCCATTTAAATCGCTTTTATGTTGTAATTTTGTGTTTGACCCTGTAGAAATTGTTCATGACTATGTAGATAGAATTCGTGCACAGCTAGAGAACCAAATTCAGTTGTGGGGAGGGGGAGGGATTCAATTAAGGTTTATATTGTTTTAAAGGTGTTTTATTTAAATGAGGGTAAAAGTGAGGCTTACCATCATTATATACACACCGAGATGCGAGTGATCTATCCAAATTTAGAGAATTTTGAGGGTGCTTTTTCCGAGTGGATAGGTCATATTATTACGCATCCCGAGAATTATAGCGTAAACGGGAGCGGGTCTGTAGTTCTTTATGTTGAAAATTTAAGCGTTAATATCGGTAAATTTAAAAAATATTTTATTTTAAGAGGGGGTGGTGCGGAGATGGCTACAGTTTTAAAATATAATCCAGATTTAGTAGGGTGTAAAGGCGTTCAGCGAATCTGTTTTGAAACAGGTCAAAAATGTTTCAAGTACGCTTTCCTCATATCAGCATTCGAGCCTCTAGCACGTGACGCAACCAAGACAAATTTTGATCACTGAGTTGTACATGAGAAGGAGGGGTCCAATTTTCCCATTGTAGATTTCACGTGTTTAGAGGGAAAATACCCAGTAACGCTAAGATCTATTGATATTTTTGAAAGGGCCAATGCTAATTTAAATATCGGCGTTACTGTGGTTCAGTATGAAACCGAATTTGAAGATGGGGTTTGTTCAAAAAAGAAGGGGGTGGTGTTCCCAGTAAGAGGTCCGTCGATTGAATTGGTCAAACACTGGGTTTGGCTGTTGTACACACCACCATCTAGTGACCTTGCCAATTCAATTGGCCATTTCAATCCAATTACAGACATTAGTAGAGTTCTGGGGTGTGGTAGGGATCTAGGGGTACGTTTCTACTGTCCAACATGCCTGTCACAATTTCGTAGCGATATAAAGTTGCAAAATCATTTGAAGCACTATAGACGGCATGGCTACCAGTCAGTGGAAACGGTTTCAGGGGATAGGGTCATTTAACGTTTCAAAAATTTCCAAAACACCCTCCTCCAGAGCAACAAAATCTCGTTGAATTGTGAAGCGAAGCTGGTGTAAGTGAACGATCCTTGATTTCCAAACCAAATCAAAGAACATCAAGCTATTGCAGTGTCCTACCCCCACGCACAAAGAGACAGTTCTAACGCCATGCAGTTGTTAGATATAGTAGAAACATTGGATGAGGGAGAGTGCATGATCAAGGCACTGACTAAATTAATTGGCACCGTTAATGGCGCTATTTCTCGTTTGAGAAGTACGCATTACCCAATGGTGTTGTCTGCAGAGGATCGTCTCGCGATTAAAAATAAAACAATATGTTGCGTTTGCAAGAGGGAGTTTGAAGACGGGGATAAGTGTATTAAAAGGAATAGAGGGGAGAAGGGGAAAGTCAGAGCCCATAACCCCGTGTGGCAGGGCCTATCATCGTGGGGCAGTAATGTTAGTGGGGTCGCACATCAATTGTGTAATAAAAATATTACCCAACAGTTTTTTTCCCTGTTTTTATTCATACTACAAATCATGATTTAGAATTTATTTTACTGGTACTGACACGTATGCACAGGGAGGGAGGGGGAGTAAATAGTCCATGGGTAAATAATTAATTTACCTATAACATCATTCCCAAATCGGCCGAGAAGTTGGTGCTTCTCGAGTTGAAATGGCAGGTAGTAAATAATGGGCATATGTGCTGGAATAAAATAAGGTTTTTAGATTCCTTTAGTTTTTTTCCCAAGGCATTGAGTCAATTGATTCAAGTGCAGAAAAGCTAGAATTTTGATAGTTTTCCTTTGCTTAAACAGCACTTTCCAGACAGTGAAATGTATGACCTATTGACCGGTAAAGGTGTATATACATACGACTATTACTGTTCTGGCGCTCGCTTAAGCGAGGTGAAACTACCTCCAATTGAAGCTTTCTATAATTCACTCACCAACAGTGAATGCACAGCCGAGGAATATGAATTTGCCAAGAAGGTGTGGTCTAAGGGGAATTGTAAAAATGGGTGGGATTATTGTAGACTGTAATTGGCCAGTGATGTTTTAACTCTGTTAGACATAGTCTGCAAGAACACAGACCAAATCTATTCAGAGTTCGGGATAGATATAGGCTATTATTTTTCCACACCAAATTTGGTGAAGGACTTGATTTTAAAAATCAGTAGGGAGGAAATAGGTCTAATCACCGACGTGGATCAACACCTTTTTTTAGAAAGATCAATGAGGGATGGGTATGTTTTTCATGGGGATCGCGTCTTGACAACCGATCCTAGCGGACAAAAAAGCACCGGTGTAAAGTCAAATGCAGTGTTTTTGGACATGAACTCATTCTACCCCTCTGCAATGTCTCACTACTCTTTGTCGTGTGGAAACTATGAATGGTTTGAGAATCCTTCTGAGTTCCCCTACATTACCACCGTCAAGGACAATAGGCCACACGGATGGCTCTTTGAAATTGACGGCCACATTCCATTGGTGCTTCATGATTCAGTCAGAGATTTTGTTTTTCCCTGTATCAATCGACCAGTGAGCAGGGACTCACTGAGCCCCTACACTCGATCATTGTTCGAGGATATGGGGAAGCACTGGACCCCCTCTAAGCAAAAACTGATTGCATAACTGGACCCTAAGGAGAATATCATTGTTCACCATGTGCTTTTGCACTGGATGGTGAACAATGGTTTCAAGATCACCAAAATACATAGGTTCCTGCAATTCAGTCAGAAACCCTATTTGAAGACGTTTATCGACACTTTTGTTGATAAAAGCTCTCAGGCGAACAGTAAAGTAGAGAAGGAAATGTACAAACTCATTCTAAATTCAGTGTTTGGCAAAATGTTTGAAAGCGTACGCAACAGATCTCGCTGCGACGTCGTAACCTGCCCCCAAGAGTGTGCACGAATTATTGTCGACCCCAATTTTACAACGTTCACGAGCTTAGAGGCTGGCATGGTTCTTCTACACAGAAAAAAGCGAAATGTGGTACTGAACAAGAATATAGCAGGAGGTAGTTCAGTACTTGAAATTACCAAAAAGCTCATGTTGTCGTTTTTTTTACAATGTGTGCAAGGTGCAATGGCCACGGGAGAGGGAGGTTCAAGTTTAATATGGGGATACATATTATCTGCTGTTAAATGTAAAAACCGAGGATTTATTGAGGGATTTAGAAAATGGGGAACACATCAGCTCGCGGATGGATTTCACCAACTGGAATTCATCCCTCTACCCTGAGTTGGTGAAACGTCAAGCCCCCAAACAACTACTAATGTTAAAATCAGAGACTGGGAGTGATTTGATATCCAGGGGGGTGTTCCCGGGTCCTAAAGTTTATTGCGTAGAAACACATAATCGGGATGAAAAGCAGGCGTGTAAATGAGTGCCTACACATTTTGTAAAGAGCAATTTCAACCTGAGTGTCTACAAAGGCTGTGTAGAAAATAACCAAGTGCTGATAACACGAGTTCTTACAATTCGCTCTGTAAACTACAGAATTTATACTGTTAGAGTGGAAAAAAAGCGATGCCATGTATATCGGACAAAGTTTTTGTGCTCGAGAATGGTGTAAGTGTACTACCACATGGCCACTACCGTATTTCAGACCGAGTTGAATGCATAGACTATCGCAATTAAATTGGTCTGGATAAATTAACCTAACCAGTATCCTAACCCTAACCACTAACCACTCACCTTTCACAAATTAACTAACCCAATCACTAACCACCTTAACCCAACCACTGACCCAACCTCAACTGCAGCAGTGACGACGACGAATATTGTACTGTTTCGATCTCCGGGGGGTGGGGGGTCCCACCCGTGGCCGGCCTTTGGCCCAGCGGCCCCGGGGGGGGGGGGGGGGGCTGCCCGCCCTGCGGCTCCCGGGGGACGGGGGGGGGTCCCGCCCGTGGCCGGACTTCGGCCCCGAGGCTCCCCGGAGGGTGGAGGGTATAAATTCATAGGGTTCAACTGTGCTATTTTTTTTTTAAGTTTATGTTCCAAGTGTTCCATGTGTTTTTTCCATGTTTTGTACAAATAGTGTGTGTTTGCTAATGTACAAAAAGTGTGTGTTTGTACAAAAAGTGTTTTTTTAAGACAATAAGTGTTGTTGTTGTTGTTGTTCTTGATTAACAAAAGTGTTTTTTTTATAATAAATGTTGTAAATAAAGTGTTTTTTTATCGTTGTTCATGTTGAACAAATAGAGTTTTCATGTTGAATTAATGAATGAAATATTGATTTTGTTGTTCTTGTTGAACAAGTGTCATTCTTATGTTGTTCATGTTGAACAAATAGTGTTTTCATTTCAAATAAATGACCATGAAATATTGTTTTGTTGTTCTTGTTAACGTACTAGATAGATCTATGGGAAAATTATTATTATTACTACTACTACTTATTCACTGGACGCGTATGATTTACAGTTAGTTGTAGTCCGACTTTTGTCAACAGCAGCAGCAACATGTATAAATTTAAAACACCCTTCAGATCGTTTCTGTGTGGTCCATCAATGTCGGGGAAAACAAAACTTTTAGCTAAAATAATTCAAAATTGTCAGAAAATGTTTTTGGAAAAACAAAAGAAAGTTTACTATTGCTATAGTATTTGGCAGGAGTCCTGCGATCAAATAAAAGCTATTGCCACACCCATGCCAATAGAATTCATACGGGGACTTGATGTTTTCAATAGTATTGAACCAAATTCGTGGCTGATTATTGATGATTTGGCTGAGTCCATCGATCAGTTCTCACAGGAAATGCTACAGCTGTTCACCGTTCGCTCTCATCATGAACAGATTTCCATAACCCTAGTTCTACCAAATCTGTTTCATCAGAGCAAATGTAAGCGAACCCTTGCTTTGAATTGCACCATCTATATTATCTATCGAGTTGTTCGTGATTCTAGCTCACTAATATCTCTCAATAAGCAAATATACCCCGGCGCCCCTAAATTTCTGCTGTCAGTGTACACTCAGGCGACAAATAAGCCCTACGGCTTCATTTTGCTATATCTTAATCAGAACACACCCGAGGATCTACGTGTAGTCACCGACATTTTCGACAATGAAATTAACGTATATCTTCCGGTGAACAGTAGAAAAGGCTATTAGTTGCCATTATGACACTGAAGAAACTAAAAGCACAACGGCATTTATTTTCCGTTTTAGGCACTTCAAAACCACCACTCAGGAAGGCTATACTAAACATGGTGTTGACAATGATTTCATTAATCTAATATCTGAACTTTGCTTAAATTTGACCGAGGGCAATGTTCAACTGCCAGAAGGGGTTAGACAACAGACAAAGCAACATTATTCCACTATACGTGCCTTGGCATGTAAAGAGAAGGGAAATATTTTTGAAAGAAAACGGCTCTTTCAAGCGGGCGGTAGCTTTCTTACACTTTTCATGCCAATAATTGGAGGACTCGTACACAGTTTTCTCCAGAGAATGGCTAAAACCTATCAATTGACACCATTTGAACTTGTCCTCTCGCCCGACGATCATTTTGAAGACAATCTAAGCAATTTCATTAATAATGAGAATATTGCTGATAATAAAAAACTGCTTTTACTTCAAGATGCATTGCGATGTGAGCACAGACATAAACCTTATTATGAGAGACCTGCCGTTGTTGCCAGCATAGATCCCATTAAACAGGAAACATCTCCTCAAGATTCAGCAGCAGCAGTGCAATCAAAGGAGAAGGAATTGAATTCAATTGTATTAAAAATTGGAAACCTTTTGCCAGTGACCTATCGTGAACAGAGTAAAAGAGTATTATCTTATATCATGTTGGAAACTGATCATCAAGTTCATGTCGACAGCACAGGGAAACGAATTATAATTAGGGAAAAAGTTATAATATATTTGATTTAATTTGTGATATGGTGACGAATCGTAAAGGACTTTTATCCTTTGACAATAATCTATACACCTTTCTAAGCGCATCAAAGTTCCCCAAAAGTCTTATTGGCAATAAGCAAATTCTTAAGAAACTAAGAGAATATAGTCCTCCAACAACACCAACACCAACACCAGCATTTAAAAAAGAAGAAGATTCAATATTGGAAAATGCTAGCAGCAGCATTAATGATTTTATAACAACTGTGACTGCTAGTCAAAAGCGAAGACGAATTGTTACGTCCTCCAGTGTGCAAAAGGGGAGTGGACATTACACTACGTGTTTGCGTTCAAAATGGTTGAAGTTCTGAAACATGTCTATGAAAATACTGGTGAAGCAGGAAGTTTAAGTTCCCCAAAAACCCTTTCTAAAGTTGTCTCTGGCAGCACATTAAAAAAATCAAAAGAATATCTGCAAAATGAACCGAGTTACACACTGCATCGGAATCACAGGCTTCGTGGCAAACAATATCGACAAACTAAAGCCTTTTTCCCTCTGCATATAATGCAAACGGATCTTTTAACTTTAGACGGAATTCAACGGCGTCACAATGCACCCTACAAATATATTTTGGTGGCAATCAGTGTCTTTAGTCGCTGTGCCTATGCCATTCCATTACGGTCAAAGAGAGGTGTTGAACTTGCTCAGGCCATTGGAAGTATTCTTGAACAGGATTGCTATAGAAAAATTCAATCGGATCGTGGTAGCGAATTTGTTAATCCCCATGTGCAAAAGGTTCTATTGAAATATAATACAACACTTTATCATAGTCATAGTCCTAAAAAGGCTGCATTGGCTGAACGATTGATAAGAACGATTCGTGTATTAATTTCAAGATATTGTACGCTGAAAAATACATCTGCTTTTATTCATGATTTAGATAAAGTCATGCAGATGTACAACCATCGACCCAATTAATCTCTTTCCAATTGAAGCCCTCGGAAAGTTCACTTCAGTGAAAATATATTTGATACTATTCTAAAGCAATACTCCAATGGTGGCAAATAAAAAAAAATGTGAGGACCAAATTCAATGTTGATGATATTGTTCGAATCAGTAGAACCGCCAATATTTTTGAAAAGGAGAATTATTTATGGAGCACTGAACTTTTTAAAGTGTCGAAAATCCTGGACACCAAACCCACAACATATTGACTGCGAGACACCAAGGATGATGAGATTCTCGGTGGTTTTTATGAATATGAACTGCAAAAAGTTAGAAACACTAGTGAAATTTATCAAATTGAAAAGATATTAAAGATTCGTACTCGTAGGGGCCAGAGACAGTTGCTTATGCGCTGGCTAGAATATAACTCTGATTTTGATTCTTGGGTCAGTGCTAGATATATTAACAATGCTCAATGATTTCTATGTGACTTTCATGTCCAATGTTTCTGATCCTCTCTACAATGACTTGAATAGAACAAGTGATTTTTGGACGAAACTCTCCCCCACCATCAAATTCGACGGAAAGTATGAAGTGGCTCTTGTCGACTGTATTCTCAAAAATACCTACGACATCCTGAGAAAAGATCATAAATATGAAATAAAAATTATACCCTATGATTGGCCGCCACCATCACCATCAGGTGATCAAGAACAAATTCAAAGAATCAATGGGTCGAAGTATTCATACATTGCAATACCCTATGAAGAACTCATCTATATGAATGATTTTTATTATTCTATTACTAATAGAATTTCAACACGTAAACAAAGAGATTTTTATCTCAACTGTTGGAAAGATGAGGGCAATATCTATATTAGTTCATCCATTGCCAATGAAAAGGTTATTCTCAATGATAATCTAAAGGACGTTCTTGGCTTTAAGCTCAATATAATCAACGGTAAAAGTGCCGGAAACACTAGTTTCATTTTTACTGACAACCCGCCTGCCTTCTCCACGGACACATGTATATTTCTCTACGCTTCATTTGTGGAAACATCCCGGTTTGGTAATTCATACTGTCACCTTCTACTGGTTTTTGAACGAAAAAACAATTGAGAGTACAGCCATCACTGCAATATAAGGCATCTCCAACAGGTCCTTGTAAACACTTTCTATTTAGAAATTATTCAGAAAGCCCTATGAACTAAACTTGATGATTCCCTAGCAATATCAAAAGGTTTGGCTGTGATTACACGCCATTTTCGACCCATCGTTCAACAACAACAAGATGTCTAATAGAAAAATAGTATTCATTTGTCCTGATATTGACTGCTATGTTAATACTCTTGGTCCAAGACAACAGGGCAATGGAATGGACTATTATAAAGGGCGCTCGTCAATGTTTGGCTATGGTAATGGCAGTTGGTTTGCTAAGCTGTTTCGCTCTTCACTACCTCTGGCTAGAAAATATCTTGTACCGGTTGCAACAGATTTTGCATCCTCTACACTATTCGATTGGGGCTATGGCAAGGATTTTAAAAGAAGTGCTACGGAAAATCTTAGGTCCAGTGTGCAAACCCTTAGCGAGAGAATAAAACGAAATGTTCATGGTGTTAAAAGGCTGCGAAACAATGCGTCACTCCTCAGTCTCTACTCAGGTCGGAAACAAAAGACATCACTACTGTCAAATAATATAAGCAAAAAGCCGATACGGACTGTAAACAGTAGAAGAAGAAGAAGCCCCAGGAAAGGAAGTGTTAGATCGAAATTAGATTTATTTTCCTAAGATGTCCTACCTACCGTATAAGGATTCTAAACCTTCAATCACCGCCTCATCGAATCTATTCAATGCTGAAAATGTTGATGTGAGTGTCAAGCATGGATTCTATGAACAATTTTATCCTCAACAACCCCTCTCCGATAATATCCATTTTCAAATTTATTCCAATGAAGACTACTTTATGGACATGTCTTTGACATTTATAGATTTACAAATGAAAGTCCGGAAATCCGATAATACAATGCCAATTCGGTCCGATGGAATATTCTAGGAAAATTGCATATTACATAATTTATTTCGTCAAATCAGTGTCTACATCAATGGCACGCTGGTGAGCACAAGCAACAATCTCTCAAATTATACATATATACAATTCATGTTGATGACATCCAAGTCATATAAGGAATTGAGAGGCACCTCCAATGGATATGAATATATTACTAATACTGATAGTACAGATACACTTAAAATGCTACAACTAGCGAATTACATCTAGTTGGAAAAATATATCATGAAATATTTAATATACCCCAATGGCTACCACCCAATGTTAAAGTGAATATAAAATTGACGCTTGCACCATCCAATTTCATATTGAGAAAAGAACTTCCTGGCAATCCGGATGTAACTCTCTCCCTCACCTCGGCAATGCTTCATGTACGCAAACAACAAGTTATGACTTCTGTTACTTTGGCAGTGGAAAAACTGAGAGTCAGTGGAAATAATATTAAACTACTTGTTCCTCATACAATCACAAATCAACGTCATATTGCCATGGGGTCACACAGCCACACCGGCTCATCCCTTATCAATGGCGAAATTCCGTCAAAGCTCGCTATGGCATTTGTAAAAAGCGCTAGTGCAATAGGATCGTGGACTGGATGTCCACATAAATTTAAAATGTTTGGACTTTCATCTCTTGTGTGCAAAGTAAACGGTATCCCACTCTATCTTTTGATAAATCCTATAGAACATTGTGTGAGTTGACCATGCAAACTCTAGATCCGGATTTGCAACAATTTGAAAATTCTATAACCAAAGAAATGTTTGTTAAAACACATGGTATCATTGTATTGGATTTGTCTGGCACGCAGGATATGAGTATAGTACGTACGGGGAGCGTGCGTTTTGAGTGTACATTTGCTGACCCATTGGCTGAGAGTATTGCACTAATCTCATTAAATCAATATGAAACCTATTGGGAAATCATTCCCGAAGGCAGTGTTCTACTAGACTTGGCACCATGAACACCAGTCAAATAATCAATATATTTAATATGGATCCCTACGTGGCCCAGTAAAAATCCTATTGTCTGCCCTCGGACTTTCTTGGAAAAATTCAAAGTAGCAACAATGCCCAGATTATTGTTAATAGCAGTCTGTCGACTGTGTTGACGGGTCTTTGGCTGTGCATCTTTCAAACAATGAAGACGACGATTGAATTTTTTGATCCTCTTGGTCTACCCTATACATTCTACACACCCCACATCAGCAACTATATTGAGAGCAGTGGGAAAACTATTATTCAAAATCGGAGGAGAGTGCAGGATCTGACGACTAAAACCTGTGGCTTCCATGCACTACTTTATTTTGTGTTCCGATGTCGCGGCTATACTTACACGCAGTTTCTCAACATTTATGTTGACAATCCACGTCTGAACGACTTTCTAGTGGAATATATCCCCTCAGACCAGTACAGAATTGATTTCAGGGCCCTACGAGTAAAGTGCTTACAAAATGTTTATGAATTTGTTGATTAATAAAATACATATATATATATACAACAATGTCTTTAAATCTTCACTTTAGATTTCTTCTTCGGTGTATAGGCAACTGCCATGAACAACTAATGCTGGTAAATCATTTGGATTCGCTTTATATTGGTCGTGATTGGCTGCAAAGTCAGGGTCACATTTTCTAGACTATAATATAACTTCACTCTTGTCATATATATTTGTATAGTCTATGATACTATTTGCATTCATATTATGAAATTCACGAGTTTCAATCTGTCTATTTGAAGTAATATCACATGCAGTGTTTTCAAATGGTGAATCACATTCGGTAACTGCCAAATAAAAATCACTTGGTTTATAGTCATAATAGGCAGTTTCGTCAAAACAATGACGTAGAAACAAAATTGTCTTGTTACCCCAACAGTTGAATCGTAGACCTGGCTCCTCCTCCCAGAATAATTTAAATCCACGACGATACCAATCTCGTAGAAATAAACTAAAATCATGTTTGGTATTCTTTCCAGTCAAAGCAGGGTAAGTAGTATCTATTTGATACCAAATGTCATGGGGACAATCGGAACGTATATGCCCTCTTAGATGAGAGTCACAAATCTCTTCAAGACATAAATTACATCCATTAATCTACACTTCATAATCTCTATGTAATTTACATGAATTGCATTTTTTATAATTTTTATTATAGTCATCAATAAATCTACAATTCTCACACTGAGTCCAACTGCTAAGAGTGTACATGCATAATGGACATGTATAGAACATTTTTTTTTTGGTTTCCGATGTCAACTCTCTCACAGCTAAACCGAAACTGATCGTCCCTGCTGACGGATAAATTCAGGGTTGAGGAATGGGAGAGGAGTACCTATGTGACGTCACCTTTTTCGAATGGTGGGGGGAGCCATCTACATTGAATCTATTGTTAATGTTTTCAAAAGTGTATCCACGATATGATTCTGCCTTGTTCCAATTAATACATCAATAAATTGAGTATAGGCATTTGAGTCACATTGACAAAGCTTCATACAATAGTCCAATGGGGGAGAATCACTCCCCATTATATTGTACAGTGTTCCCCGAGAGAATATCCTGCGTTGAAGAGATAACTCGAGAAAATTGTCATCCAAATTCAAATGTTTTTCCATAAACACTAGATTTGATCTAATTCTCTCTCTCTCTCAAATTTATTAATTTTTTCAATCCTTTCACTCTGACTGCTGACTCTAGACTGACCATGAATGGTTAGCCCTAGCATTCTAACCTGACAAAAAGAAATGTAACATTTTCGATTTCGAAACAATTTTATTGAATAATTACAACAATAATACTAAGCATGTACAATTAGCGATACTGTTTATTGTCTGCGATATGTTTCACTAATGCACTTAAAGCACATTGAAGACTATTCACATTTGCTATATCAACTTTTGCAGCGAAACATAATTGATCCTCCATTTTAAATTTGCTCAAGGATATCACATATCTTGCACATACTTCATCCCATTCCAGACAAAGTCGTGATCCTCTCATGATTTCCACCGCAATGTTTGGTGCTCTTGTACTATTGCCATCAACTCCACTATCAACTTCCAATAGGGTAACCATTCCACTCATCATCAGCACAAATATATATCCAAATGAGTAAAGTCAAACAGTTCTTCTCACTCCTTTGAATTCAATTCATAGACTAATAAAAACTATAGCAAAAATTCTTTCCTTATATTCCCTACAATGCTCTCCCACTAATATGCAACTAACCCTATGATTGGCTTAGAAGGAGACACGTGATCCTGTTTCCCGTTATCGGATCAATAAAATTCACAATCGATTACGCAATTAATGTTTCAGAAATCCACTTTGCTTTCGATTACGCAATCAATTTTTCAGAAATTCTCTCCCCTAGGGAGTCTATGCTCATATATGGTGCCCCGTCATGAGTTAAAGATCAAAACATATCACCCCCCCTCCACCGTTAATGCGCATGTGCAAACTTCGCCCCGGAGACAATACACTTGAAAACAACAAATAAATCGACCTTGAAAATACATCAAAGTCAGAAAAATCCTGTTTTTTCATTCTCAGGACAAAAACCATAAAAACATCCATAAAATTACTGTACTCGTCGGAGATATTATATAATCAATTGACAAAAACCATAAAAACATGCATAAATTGCTTTTGAGAACCATGAAACATCCTTCAATTGTTGTTGACATCCAAGAAAAATCCATCAAAGTGAGAAAAATCCTGTTTTTTCAAGTGAGAAAAATCCTGTTTTTTGATTCTCAGGGACAAAAACCATAAAAACATCCATTAATTGCTGTACTCGTCGGAGATATTATGTAATCAATTGAAAAAAACCATAAAA
The DNA here is from genome assembly GCF_049724085.1 of Artemia sp. Qi Xiang Cuo. NCBI lineage: Eukaryota > Metazoa > Arthropoda > Branchiopoda > Anostraca > Artemiidae > Artemia > Artemia sp. Qi Xiang Cuo. The sequence goes on from NC_142794.1 coordinate 31,122,396, forward strand.
ACATGTATAAATTGCTGTTGATAACCATGAAACATCCTTCAATTGTTGTTGACATCCAAGAAACATCCATCAAAGTGAGAAAAATCCTGTTTTTTCAAGTGAGAAAAATCCTGTTTTTTCATTTTCAGGGATAAAAACCATAAATTATGTACGTACAGCGTTAGACTCAATTGTAGATGGCAACAGTGGTGCCCGTCACGACTGGTACCCCTTTCCCTACTCCCCTGTTCAGTCAATTCTTGCATTCACTGAAATTCTTTCTGTCTCGTGTTGCTTCCTGACATATACGTTATCAAAACTCTGAAAAAAAGATCGAGTGATAGATCAGGTGAAAGGACGAGATAGAGCTTTCACTCCATAACTTGCACAAAGTTCTATTGAATCAGATGAGACGAGACGGGTTTTATTTTCAACTAATAATTACATCACACTTAACTGATACTTACCACATTTTCAAAATAACATTATCAACCAAACGTAGAAAATGGTAAGAACGTGTAACGCTTTATTAAGCCACTATTATGGCTAGAGCAGTGTCACACAAGAATGGCTGGTAAAACTCAAAACAAACAGGCCTGGTGTGTTATTTTTAAGCAGTACTCAAATGGATAGGATCTAGAGTGGAAGTAGATTTGGAAGAGTGATAACAGAGGGTTGGCTAGTTTGGTTCTACAGTCCTACCAGTAGGGCTACACTGTAGTCCTACTATATTCTTTCTAGGTCTACTAGATGATTTCCCCAGCCCCAAACAGATAGAGATTAAAATAATATTCGGAAGAGTGTTAAGTAGAGTCGTTGACACGATCAAAGGCCGTAACTGTGTGATGAACGAAGTCAAGTAATTCCTTGCCATCACAATCGGCACTTGAAAATTTTGGTAGGGCCCTACCAACAGCTTTAATTTTTGCCAGAGAACACTGGATCGTAATCTTACGGTCTAAAGGAAGGGAACAGATGTCCCTTGGGCGAAACAAAAAATACACATGAATGTGCATTGTCAGTTTAATATATATATACTGATAGATAAATAGATAGACATTTAGTAATCAAAATGTTAATATTATTTGATTTATTAAAGTTACAAAAGTAAAAACATTTATATTTTTTTCAGTAAAGGGCAAATTTTGTTCTGGCCTTGAGAAGGCATGGGGGTTCTGAGCCCAATTTATGTTAATGCTGCTCGTTTTGAGTTTGACTAGGTTATTTATTGTAATTTTTGTTCGTTTTGGGTTTTATTTATTTATCGATGCTGATTTGTGGTAGTATCGTGCTTGGTAGATGATTTGATTTGATTTCTGCACATTTCTTGTTTACTGGAGTTCTTCACTTTTCTTTAAAAGACTTATTTTGTGGAAACATTTTTTTTAATTAATCCTCATCAATGGAGGTATTGCGCCGCCAAAGGTTACCCTACACTGGGTTTAGTACAAAGAATATTATGACACTTCTTATGTATCAATATAAAAAAGTATCAATAACTGTATCAATACAATAATACTATCAGTATACTATCAACATAAAATAATATCAATATCATTACAATATAAATACATCTATCAAAACATTTATTAATATATCAATAAAGCATTCTTAAACAAACATTTGCTTGGATTCTGTATCAAAATTTACTTTTTTTCGCTTTGAAATTCGTTAATTGTAGTATGTAAATCACAGAATTGTAGTCTGTAAATAAAACTAAATTTAGATTGGAAATTAGGACTAAAGGCGCAATAAGAGTAAAATAACGTCATAAACTAACGACGGAGAGCATAAAAACCACTACTGTTTCTTCGACTTATTTCATTTATATTTTTATATTTAAAATCCGTAAAAACTTTTCTTAATTTTTTCCTAATTTCATTTGACAAAACCCTTTGAGAACCAACAAAGATAATGTCATTTGGCTAAAAAAAAGTAACAGCTACTTAAAAGAGACACTCGCCTTTCTTTCCTGCTTTCTATTTAATCACAATTTATGCTGAATAGGCTTTGGAGGCAATAGAAATAATTATGACCCTCTCAAAACTCTAGGTGATAAGAAAAAAACTTGCAATTTTTCCACCATGGAAAAAGAAGCTGCTTTTACGGTCTAGAGATCTTTTGATAAGACAAATGGATGAAGAACAAGGAAGAATATAAAACTGATTAGCGACAGTCATTCACAGAAGAAGAAAAATTACTTCCAAAAAGTCTAGTTATTTATACTCCTTGAAATAAATCCTTCCTTCTATTCATTTCAACGATGTGAAGTGTGAGGAAACAGTTGCATTTTAAAATTTACAAGAATTTTATTTGAAATACAGTATGATAGAAAATTCTGACGGTTTTAGCGTAGAGCTTATAAGATACAAAATTTGAATTTCGTACGAGTTCATTACCGCTCTCGCAAAATGTGGTTCATCCAACTAGGCAACTCTTAACTCATAAATCGGCCCTATTGATGCTTATGACCTTTATTGTACCAATCCCAGTATCATAACAGCAAACCAGTTTTAATTCAAGTCAATCAATGAGGAAGCTAAGAGACTCGTGTATGCGTATTCCTTTGACACGGAACTATTAGTCTGAACTTAGCCGATTATGGAAATCTTTAGTGGAGATGGATTCATTGGAGATGACGTTAATAATAAAAAATTAACAGATGTAAAAGAAAAACTCTGGCTTTTAATAGCTGATCGACTTGTATAAAAATATGTTGTTTATTTTTCATAACTTTCACCTAAAAAAGTTTTTTTAATGAAAATTTGCTTTGAAAGAAGCTTTAATAATATTTTTCATTTTTGGACGCTTAACTGTGTTCAGATATTTAATTGCATTGCATTGCTAATTGCATTGCTATCAGCTATTGAGTATACCAGCTTTTTCCTTTATTTTTTTTTTTGTACTTCATTTTTTTTTTAATGACAAATTTTTAAAACAACAGTTTCTACCGAAATATTATGCTAGATATTTTAATAAATAGCAAATTTGTTTCCAATATCTTGTTTGTACAGTATGATTTATTCTTGTGTTAGTTATTATTCTTTACAGACTTAGTCAAATAAGTCAAATAAGTCATCACAATCCGCGGATGCAACCATGTTCTTTGGTATGGCAAAAATATTCTCTTTTGTATTATCTATTGAATTTTCATGTTGTAATTAAAGATTTATGATTGAAAATTTTAAATTTAAAGTTTAGTCTGTAATAACGTTCACTCAACCATATAAAGTAATGGTTAGTAGAAAACATGTGCAAATGTGCCTTAAGCACTGTTGTCATACGTACTTAGCTAGACATTTGTGTTTAAGCATAATTATCTTGAAAGAATAATAAGTTATTTCCCTTTTTATAAGCAGCCTTCGTACTCGCGTTTAGCTAAAGACAGAAGAGGATCCAGGTTTACAGTATTCAAGGTGAAGAGATTTCAGGTTAAAATATTGTGGCTTTAAGTTTTCATTGCAGATTCAAGCCCTACGATATTATATCACTTATGAAGGGTTTAGTCGAGCTTCTGGTTTGTAATATTAATATAATACTTTAGAGTATTTACTTAAAACATTTTGTAAGCAAAGCTTTTTTTCCTACTTTGTTTTTACTAGCCCATAAAAAGGATTGAAATGCTTCTCATTCAATTTTTAGTATTTGAGGCAAAGCTATTGGCTATTTTGGTGACTGGTAATTTCTAAAAATTGATAATTTCCATAACGTATATGGTCAATATTCATTTGGAAATCTTTTAGAAAGCAGTGGACAATCTTAAACTGACAAATAAAATATTGCTAAGAAACTGATATAAAGTGAATATGGGTCAGCTCTTGAATTGCTGATTAATGTAGAGCTATACGGTCTAAAAGGATAATGATACTAAAAAGCTGACGGACATCCACACTAACTTGGCAACGAAGACAATTGTACATTCTGTATCTTTCCTATACTGCTCAACTAAGGGAATGTTATTCCCATCGGTCGACGCAGCCCCCCCCCCTAGATCTTGAAAAATCAAATACGCTCCCCCAAGAAGTTGCTTCCACTTTCATTAAAAATATAAAAAAATACACTCCCGTCTTTATGCTTTTGTTAATTAGCGCAACTGATTCATACTAGCCGTGAGCCTGGGGAGCCTAAGGTGATGGAAAATTCCGACGAAACATTTTAGTTTCAGATGCCAGGTGAGTTGGAAAACGCCTGGTCCTGCTGTAATCAAATACTTACACCCATATTTTTCAGTCAAAGACACTGATGAAGAAAATTTGTTGGTGGAGCTACTTAGAATTTCACCCGAAATTATGCAATTTACTTTAGACAAAATTTAATTTACGAGAAATTTACTCTACCTGAAACTTACCCTGACTTTCTTTGGCAAAACAACCATTTGCAGTAAATGTTAAATTTTATATTCCGAATAAATTTTTTGATGTTTTTTATTTCTTCTAGTTTCCCATCAGTGAAGACCCCTACGGAAAGTTTTCCTTCACCAAAAAAGTTCCAAGACAAATTTCTTAAAAATGCGGTAGTTGATTGATTGGACTTGATATAATTGCGTTGGCTTTCTCCTCTGACGTGACTCTGACAATTTTTTAAACCAGAAAATTTGAGATATCCCCTTCCTTTCGGTGAATAATGATTTCATTTCAATAGTTCATCAGCTACATGGTTGTAAAAGTGTCAATATATACTATATGGCTCAATTCTAATACACGCTCCCTTCTTTATATAAATCCTTGTCCTTATCATTTTTCTCAAGTGCTCAAAATGCTGTTTTTGGAAAAGCAAATTCTTCGTGTATTAGGTTAAAATAATTTTCTTATCCTGAATAACCGTTTCCTAAATCTTTTTACTGTGTTTGCCTCTTTTTCTAACTCTCAGAAACCAGGTGGCACAAATTTAGCTCTATTAACTTAGAAATATTTGTCTTACATCAACATCTTGTACTAAGGAGCAGATATGAAAGCATTCAAGTTAACAAATTAGTTCCATTTCCACAAACATTAACTCAGAGTATGAACTTGAAGACAGAACAAAAAGGCAATTGAAATTCCACAAAACTGATTAAGTCCCAGAAGCATTCTCGAGTCTCTTCTAGGGAATGTAATAATTCTAAACGAAAAGCATGATTAGCGGAACAAAAACTGGCTTTCATAAAATTTCCTGACTAAGTTATTTTGAAGCAAACAAGCAACAGTTTGTACAAATTCGAAATGCAGATATTTCCTTTGTGTTCTTTTTTGTTAGAAATTCCATGTCAAAGAAGCCAATGATTTTGTTTCTAAAATCGGGATAAATTCAATGGAAACAAAGTTATTTTTATGGTAAGGAAATATTTCAAAACTACAGCAGAATCTACTATTCTGATCAGGGGAAGACACCCCGATAAAAGTGGCAAGTAAAACGAAAAACATTACAAAGGGGCCGCCCTAGTGGTAGACTTGCGATATTCATTGACGACAGTATTGACTGTCGTAAACCAGATTCGTGCGATTTCTACCTAGCAGTCGAGGTCCCTGGCCCCAGTGCTTCCACGCAGGTCAGTTTCTACCAACTAACTAACATGAACATGGATCTCAGTGAAAAAAGGTATGCCAAGGCTTGTGGTCGACTCGGAAGACTGCTCCGCAAACTGGGGAATTCATGGATTTTAGTCTGCGGTGACTTCCAGTGTGATCCTCTCTTGAAAGGAAAGTTACAAGACGTTCATATGACATGTATTCCGAGTGAATGTACTCTTTACACTAAAAATCAAAACTTTACGTTCATTCACAACTCAGGAAGCACAAGGAATATTGATCACGTCTTTTCAAACTTCACTATCCCCTCGCCTATACAGGTGGATTCAGAGCACACAGCAAGTGACCATCTCGGTCTCAAGTTCCGTGTTCCTTTTAGTCGCTCAGTGAAACCAAGAAATCGAGGTTACATAGAAAGACGCGAGTGGAAAAAGATTAATATTGATTTGTATCAGTCGACGTGTGACGAAATTTTGGGCAAAATAAAAGTTCCATTTCAGCTTCTGGTCAATTGGTGCGATGACAAAATCGCACTCAACACATATTGTGCTGAAATCACCCACGCGCTAAAAGTTGCTGAGTCTGCATCTGTACCTAGTGCAGTTATTAAGAAAGGTACTAGGAAAAGGGGATGGAGCGACCATCCTTACGTGAATCATGCTAAAAGAAGGTCTAAGATGTGATACTCAGTGTGGCGCGAATCTGGCAAGCCTAGGTCAGGTACTGTTTTCAATCTCTTTTGTAAAACAAAGAGAGAATACAAAGCATGTGTGGATGAGCTTAAAGTGGAGGAAGCAGAAACTGCTTCGAAAGAGGCTATCCACGATCCGCAAAATATGTGGAAAAAGTTTTCAAGTAGTAGAGTGCAGCCAAAGCATTTTGCCACAGTAACTGAAGAACAGTGGTTAGAACATTATTCGAAGGTTTTCGGGTAGAAAAATATTCCTTTGGAAAAAGATTATGATGAATCGTTAAAATTAGGTCTTGATTCGCTTCTGAAACAGAGAAATTATTTTGTGGTTTCTAAAAATAATGTTTCAAGGGCTGTTAGCCAGTTAAAGGGTAACAAGGCTCCCGGTCTTGATGGTGTTAGTGGTAATCATCTACGCAATGGTTCCCCGCTTTTGCTTCAGCATATGCAACTACTCTTTCAGATGTGTATAGATAGCGCGACCGTTCCTAACTCGTTCTGTACTGGGGTTGTTACAAATATCTTCAAGAAAGGAAAAAACGCGAATGAGTGTGGAGGCTATAGGCCTATTACTGTCTCAAGTACGCTGAGCAAAGTATTTGAAAGATTGGTTCTTAGCGAAATTGTATCGAAATGTGTTATAGACCACAGACAGTTTGGATTTCGAAAATATCTCAGTTGTGCTTTTGCCCATAGACTTCTAAAGCGTATTCTTGCTAAGGCTGAACTACTCGGGTTGTCCGTGTATGTATGTAGTGTCGATATTTCTGCTGTATTTGACTCAGTCATCCAGTCCGCCGTCTTCCAGACCCTGCTAGATGCTGGCGTGAACACCCATATAGTGGCTATGTTATCCTATTGGTACTCTAATAGGATCTAAGAGTGAAACTCGGACTTGAAAGACTTAGTGCGCCAGTTAAACTAAATAGAGGGCTTCGACAAGGCTCAGTTCTAAGTCCGATATTATTTAACACCTTGACTTTGTTTTGACACCTTGATCTACTGTTTCAGTAGATAGCGCTACTATTGCACCGTCTTTGTCGCTTAAATACTTAGGTCTTCTGTACGGTCGAGATAAGAAAGCAACTAGAATTCTTTGCCTTGACACCCTTATTTCAAACCTACAAATTAGCTATGCTAAACTGGCCCCCCTGAAGTATTCATACAATCGGCAAATTCTGGCGAGGCTATATAGAGCGGTGGCACTCCCACATATTCTTTACCTGTCCCCTGTATGGGAATGGTTCACGGAAACAGAGCGACTAAAGGCTAGATCTGCGTTCTGCAAATATTTAAAATTTCTGTTACGAGTACCGCTGTTCGAGAGAAATACATTTCTCTTGGACAAGTATCTTATTCCAGAGCCTCGTGAAGTTGTGGTAATGCAGGAAACCAATGCTAGAAAAGGTGCACTGGAGCACCTTTACGATTTCCTTCCGTTGCACGTCATGTACGAGCTGTGAATGTATATAGTGTATATAATCTAATCGTTTATTTTTGAAGTAATGTTTTTTTTTTGTTTTTCCCTTACTCCGCCATGTTTTTGTTTTATTGGTGGGCTAAAATAAACTATCTATCTATCTAATGATAAATTGAAACGAATAACGCTTCTATTTTGAAACTAAAGTGGGGAGACTTTTTTTTTCATTTATCTTGTCATAATCTAAGCTCCATACAGTAAGCATGATTGCCTCTTGTCACGAAACAACAAAGTATTGGTACTATCATGAGGACTACCTATATTTTTTTATAACTAATCATAGAGATACATTTGCCCCTCTTTTATAGACTTAGGAGCTTTTTGGGGATTTGTACCTTATATTTATTGTATTTTTAACTTATCATGTTTAGTTAATACACCAGGCGAAGAGGGATGATCACAGTATGACGTTAGTTTGACCCCCCCCCCAAATTAAACACTTGCTAGTTTCAATACTCTGTACAGTACAATAGTGAGCATTCAACTCTTCCCCTCGAAAATTATTATTAAAAACATAATATAATATTGGAAACTGTTCCCCCCTGGGGGTGCCCCCATAGCCCCTGTTACAACTGGTGTAAATTATGCAGGTTGTTTTTGGTCAAGACATTGATTTTACTTTTGGGAAAGAGGGCATGAGGGGTATTGGCTGAGGGATATGTAGAACTAAGTCAAAAGAAATAATGTTTAGCCAGATTCTCAAAATGGCGAACCTGAAATGTATCAGAAACAATTCAACGTGTTAAATTAAAACGTTTAGATTATTTTTAGGGATATGTTGAATTAATCCAGAAGATACTATGTGTGTTCATATTATCAGAAAGGTGGAACGGTAGTATTTCAGTAAAATCTAATTGTATAAGCTGATTCTTTCAGGGCATGCTTAGGGGGATGTTGAACTAAATAAAAAAACAATAAATATATCAAGGTTGTCAAATTGGTGAACCTGCTCTATATTAGGAATGACTAATATTAATAAGTCAAAACCTTTAGAGCGTGTTGAGTGGGGCATAAAACTAAATCAAAGAACACAGAGCCCATCCAAAACGTTAGAATCCTATATCTGAAAAATATCAGGAACTGCTAAGGGTACTAAATTGAAACTTCTAAGTTATGTTAAGGGGGCGTTAAACAAAACAAAAATATATTGTGTATATCTATGTTATCAGAAGGGTGTATATGACGTATGTCAGGAACAGTAGAGGGCATCGAGTTAAAAATTTCAGGAAATGTTGAGAGGGGTGCTGAACTAAATTGAACGACACCATATTCATTTAAGTAGTCAACAGATCATATCGGTAATATCTCAGGAACGTTTAAGGGCATCAAGTTATAACTTTCGGTAAAAGTTGAGCTGAATCAAAAGATATTATGTTCATTTGGTTTGTCAAAAGAACGTATCCCAACATCTAAGGAATGACTAAAAGTATTAAGGTGAAAGTTCAAGGCATGTTGAGGGGGATACTGAACTAAATCAAACAAAACTATATGGCTAGAGGTATCAAGTTTAAATTTTAAGGAATGTTCAACATGGTGCTGAACTAAATGAAAAGATAGTAACTAGTAGTGGCATTAAGTTGAAACTGTCATTGAGGACTGAGGGGGATATTGAACTATATCAAAAGACGCTATCTGCATCCAGGCTGTCAAAAAGACGCATCTTCAATACCTAAGGAATCATTGAGAATACCAAGTTTCAGGGCATGATGAAAGGGATAATAAACCAAAAAAAGAAAACACTATGAGCATCCCTGTTCTCAAAAGGGCGTATATGCGATATCTCATGAATACCTAGGGATATTAAGTTGAAACTTTTGGTGCATGTTGAACTAAGTCAAAAGAAACTATCTCTATTTGGGTTGCCAGAAGGGTGGATCTACAATGTTGAGGGGAATACTGAGCTAAATCAAACAAAACTATATGGCTAGGGGTATCAAGTTTAAATTTTAAGGAATGTTCAACATGGTGCTGAACAAAATCAAAAGATATTATCTGCATCCAGGTTGTTTAAAGGGCGTGTCTAAAATATTTAAGGAATTACTAGTGATATAAAGTTGAAACTATCATTGAGGACTGAGGGGGATGTTGAACTAAATCAAAAGATGCTATCTGCATCCAGGTTGTCAAAAAGACGCATCTTCAATACCTAAGGAATCATTGAGGGTGCAAAGTTTCAGGGTTTGTTCAAGGGGATAATCAACCAAATTAAAAAATACTATGTGCATCCGTGTTGTCAAAAGGGCGTTTATGCGATATCTTCTGAATGCCTAGGGATATTAAGTTGAAACTTTCGTTGCATGTTGAACTAAATCAAAAGAAACTATTTCTATTTGGGTTGTCAGAAGGGTGTATCTACATTGTCTGAAGAAAAGTAGGGGAAAACAAGCTCACATTTGCTGGGAGTGATGAGTGAATTTTTCACTAAAATAAAAGATATTCAGTATATCTAGGTCGTTGAAATAGCAAATCTATAATGTCTCAAAAATGGCTTAGTTTTTCAAGTTGAGGAAGGTGTTAAGGATAAAGTTGAATCCTTAAAAGACCTAGTAAAGGAATGATGAAGGAAATCTACTTTCCTTCCAATAGCAATAAAAGAAAGGGAAGAGAATGTCAAGCGTAACTCGAAATGCTTTTGCTATATAAAATAAAAAAAAATGATAAAGGCAAATCATGTTCCCTAGACCCAAATAAAAATAAGGCATTGTTGAATAAAATAAAAATTGCTGCAACAATAAAATTGGCTTTAAGAAGTTTAATAGACAAAAAATACATATAGAATCAAACGAAATTAAATAAAAAACAACTTCTATATCGATTCGAAACAACAAATAGATCTAAGACTGTTGTAGATACCGAGCCTGAAAAACGAGTCCTTAAAAAGTAATGAAGTCCCCTTATCGCTTGGATGAAGGCATAAAACTTCGGCTTCTGTTTCCCAATTTCCCTTCTCTCTAAAACAGCAAAGCTCCTAAGTACCTCACAGGGAGATAAACCCATTTGTATTTGGTCTAAAGAAAATGAGAAAGTTTCTCTATTTAAGTTTTGCAACAACGAGTTTTCCCTTGTATCGCTTTTATTATTGTTTTTTTTTACTACGTTTTATACAAGAATAGTTTGTTTTCCGATTCATTGTTTATTTGTTTTCTGTCTCAAGATGCAATGACCAAGAAGAGGCACATGAATATATTTGAGGAAGACTAATTTCATATGGCTTTTTCAAAAGCGAGGCAACTTCACAAATAATTTACTTAGATTTAGGTCTTCCCACACTGGCTAGCATATAATGCTGCAATGCTGGATGAGGCTGCCGAGGTCGCCTATCCAGGTGAACACTCCAGTGCTGCAGACCAGAAATCTTCCATTCAGCATCTGAACAGCGTGGTGTCCCTCTCCAGACATCGGCTTAGTGTTGCTTCTTGTCATCCATACCTTCTGATACCAGGAGGGACCCATTACCACGCATCGTGAGGAAGTTTACAACAATGGCTTGTGAGGGAGTCACAACATACAAATAAGACATCATTTTGAGGTACTGTATCGATCAACTAAATAAATGTAGAAAATCTTTTTTGCAACCATACCAGCTTCATTCGTGAGAACATAAACTGTAATTGTTGTCAATTTGACTGGGAGCTCGCAGAACGGGTATTGAACATCCTTTTATTCTTAGGCAGAAACTCTAACATTGCCTACTTCGCTTGTTTCTTGACGGTTAACCCAACTCAAGCTTCTCCCCTTTTCTGTTTTCTTGATTAGAAAACTTCCTGTTCAACAACCAACATTCAATCTAGCTTCATATTAAAAAAATTCTTCTAATGAAAATAAAGACCGGCGTTAAAAATTTAAAAAGATCAGTGAATATTCTGTATATGATGGGGTTTTCCCGCTCTCCACCTCATTCCCACTCTACACACCAAAGTTTGACTCTATCCTAATTAATTAAAAAAAACTTTTCCCACAAAATAAGTTTTTCAAAGAAAAGTAAAGAACTCCATTAAACAAAAAATTTGCAAAAATAAAATCAAATAATCTACCATGCGTGAAACTACCACAAATCAGCATCGATATATAAATGAAACTCAAAACCAACAGAAATTACAATAAATAACCGAGTCAAACTCAGAACGAGCAGAAATTAACATAAGTTGGGCTCGAAACCTCTATGCCAGTAGAAAGGCCTCATAAGGTCCGAACCCCACACCATATATGGGCATAGAGTCCCTAGGGAGAACACCTGTGCTGTCATTCCCGATCCCACACCATATATGGGCATGGAATCCCCAGGGAGAACTGGTTTCCGAGAAATTGGAGTTTGACCGGGAAAATTGTTTCCGGGTGAAGTTTATTCATGTATTTGTTGTTCGTCCAGGAAAATTGTTTCCGGGTGAAGTTTATTAATGTCTGACAGATGATGTCAAGGTTGATTGATTTGTCACGAAAGGGGAATTAATTTGTTGTTTCTAAGGGGAAATATTGATCTACAAAGGGGAATTAATTTGTTGTTTCTAAGGGGAATTATTGATTCAAGAAAGGGGAATTAATTTGTTGTTTCTAAGGGGAATTATTGATCTACGAAAGGGGAATTAATTTGTTGTTTGTAAGGGGAATTATTGATTCACGAAAGGGGAATTAATTTGTTGTTTCTAAGGGGAATTATTGATTCATGAAAGCGGAATTAATTTGTTGTTTCTAATGGGGAGGTGGGGAAGAATGTTTTGATCTTAGAGATGAAGAGATTAACGCGGGAAAGCGTTTCCTAGGAATTTCAAATGTGACAGCGCAGGGATGTCAAAACAAAGGGAACACGCTGAAATTACGTTTAGACATTATTTGGGCGAAACCGTTTTAGACATTTTAGGGATTATTTGGGCGAAACCGTTTTAGGCATTTTAGGGAATTATTTGGGCGAAACAGTTTGAGGCATTTTAGAAGATGATTTGAGACACAAAAGGGCCCAATCACCCCAACTTTTGGCTCCCCCTCGAATTTATTTTTCAGAACAAGTTCTTTATGTAATGTCCTTCCTAAACCCATTTTACAACTTGAAGTACCCATCCTTTTCACCCACAACTTTACTTTACAGCTTTTGGGCCCCAAGTCCTACCCCCATCCCTCAACCCTATCCCTCCACCCTCCCTCCAACCCCTCCACCTGCTCCCTCCCACCAACCCCCCCCCCCAAACTTTTTTTAGTTTTTTTTCTTTTTTGAGTTTTTTTTTAGTTTTTTTTTTTAGTCTTTTTTAACTTTTTTTTACATCTCATAGAATGTCTTGAAACACACAAAAACACAAAAAATTCATATTTAATATTTTCCAACTTCAAAATGAGAATGATATAGATATGTGTGTCGCAACTTTTACTATTAGAAAAATAATGTTTGTAGTGACCAATTTTTTTTTTTTTAACTTTTTTTTTACATCTTAGAATGTCATTAAACACACTTAAAAAACAAGTGTTCTAAGCCTAAGTAAAACCTAACTTTATGTCATGTTTTCAAAGGAATTTCAGAGCAACTTCTTTTTATAATGTCCCTCCAAAACCCATTTTACAAGTTGAAGCATCCATCCTTTTCACCCACAACTTTACTTTACAGCTTTTCGGATACCTCAACATCAAGCAATACTTTTCAAAAGGTATTTCAGAGCAAGTTCTTTTCGTAATGTCCCTCCTAAACCCATTTTACAAGTTGAAGTACCCATCCTTTTCACCCACAACTTTACTTTACAGCTTTTTGGATATCTCAACACCAAGCAATACTTTTCAGAAGGCATTTCAGAGCAATTTCTTTTCATAATGTCCCTTCTAAACCCATTTTACAAGTTGAAGCATCCATCCGTTTCACCAACAACTTTACTTTACAGCTTTTTGGAGATCTCAACACAAAGCAATACTTTTCAAATGCATTTCAGAGCAAGTTCCTTCCTTAATTTCCCTCCTAAACCCATTTTAAAACTTGAAGCATCCTTCCTTTTTACCCAAAATTTTACTTTACAGCTTTTTGTATACCTCAACACCAAGCAATACTTTTCAAAAGGCATTTCAGAGAAAGTTCTTCTCATAATGTCCCTCCTAAACCAATTTTACTAGTTGAAGCAGCCATCCTTTTCACCCACAACTTTACTTTACAGCTTTTAGGATACCTCAACACCAAGCAATACTTTTTTTACATCAGAATGTCATGAAACACTTAAAACACAAAAAATTCATATTTAATATTTTCCAACTTCAAAATGGGCACACACACAAAAACTTACACACACACACACACACACACACAAACATACACACACACACACACAAACTTACACATACACAAAAACTTAAACACACACAAAAACTTACACACACACACACAAAACTTACACACACAAAAACTTACACACACACAGAAACTTACACACACCAAAAAAAATACACACACACACAAAAAATTACACACACAAAAAATTACAAACACAAAAAAACTTACACACACACACAAATATAGACAAACACAAAAACTTACAGACACACACAAAAATTTAGACACACACAAAAACTTACACACACGCACAAAAAAAATTACACACACACAAAAACTTACACACACACAAAAACTTACACACGCACACACACAAAAACATAAACACACACACAAAAACTTAGACAAACACACAAACTTACACACAAAAAAAAACTTACACAAAAAAACAAACTTACACACACACACACACAAAAACTTACACACACACACAAAAAATTACACACACACACACAAAAACTTACACACACACAGAAACTTATACACACACATAAACTTACACACACAAACAAACTTACACACACACAAAAAAACTTACACACACATAAAAGCTTACACACACATACAAAAAAATACACACACACACAAACATTTACACACACACACACAAAAAATTACACAAACACAAAAACTAAAAAAAAAACAAAAACTTACACACACACACAAAGACTTAAAAACACACAAAAAAACATACACAAAAAATTAAACACAAACAAAAAAAATAACAAAAACAAAAAAAAAAAAACACGAAAAAAAACTTACACACACAAAAACTTACACACACAAAAACCTAAACATACACACTCAAAAGAACTTACACACACACAAAAACTTACACACACACACACACAAAAACTTACACACACAAAAAAAACTAAAACACACACACAAAAACTTACACACACATAAAAACGTACACACACACAAAAAAAACTTACACACACATAAAACTTACACACACACAAAAACTTACACACAAAAACTATCACACACACAAAAAAACTTACACACACACAAAAACTTACACACACACAAAAAATTACACAAAAAAAAAAAATTACACAAAAACAAAAAATTAAACACAAAAAAAAAAAAATAAAACAAACAAAAAAAAAAAAACACACAAAAACTTAAACACACACAAAAAAAACTTACACACACAAAAAAAATTACACACACACAAAAACAAACACACACATAAAAACAAACACACACACAAAAAAACATACACACACAAAAAAAAAAAACACACATAAAAAATTAAACACACAAAGAAACTTACTCACACAAAAAAAATAACACATACAAGAAAAATAAAAAACACACAAAAAATAAAAAACACAAAAAAAAAAAATTTTACACAAAAAAACTTACGAACACACAAAAACTAACACAAACAAAAGAACTTACACACAAAAACACTCAAACTTACACACACACAAAAACTTACACACACACAAAAACTTACACACAAATAAAAAATTACACACACACACAAAAAAACTTACACACACGCAAAAAAAAACACGCACACAATAACTTACACACACACACACAAAAAATAACACAACAAAAAAAAATTACACAAAAAAAAAAAAACATAAACAAAAAAAAACAATAAAACACAAAAAACAAAATTACACACACAAAAAAATACACACACACAAAAAAAACTTACAAAAAAAAAAAACACTAAAACAAAAAAAAAAAAAAAAAAAAACATAAAAAATTACACACACACAAAAACAAAAAAAAACAAAAAAACTTAAACACACACACAAACTTAAACACACACAAAAACTTACACACACACACAAAAAAACCTTACACACACAAAAAAAACTTACACACACACAAAAACTTACACACACACAAAAAAAATTACACACACAAAAAAAACTTACACACACACAAAAACTTACATACACACATAAAGTTACACACACACAAAAAAAACTTACACACACACAAAAACGTACACACACACGAAAACTTACACACACACACAAAAAACTTACACACAAAAAAGAAACTTACACACACACAAAAAAACTTACACACACACACACACACAAAAAAACTTACACACACAAAAACTTACACACACACAAAAACTCACACACACAAAATAAAATACACACACACAAAAAAAACTTACACACACAAAAACTTAAACAAATACAGAAACAAATAAACACATAAATATTTACACACACAAAAAAATACAAATTAACAGAAAAAACTTACACACACACAAAAACTTACACACACCAAAAAAAACTTAAACACACACACAAAAAATTACACACACGCAAAAACTTAGACACACACACAAAAAAAACTTACACACACACACAAACTTAAACACACAAAAAAACATAAACACACACAAAAAATTAAACACACACATAAAAACTTACACACACAAAAAAACTTACACACACACAAAAACTTACACACACACAAAAACTTACACACACACACACAAAAATACACACAAAAAAAAAATAAAAAACACACACAAAAAAAAAGACACACACAAAAAAATAAAAACACACACAAAAAATTACAAACACAAGAAAACTTACACACACACAAAAAAAACTAAAACACACAAAAAATCTACACAAAAACACAAACTTACACACACAAAAACTTACACACACACACAAAAAAATTACAGATACCCAAAATATTACACACACACACACACACAAAATCTTACAAACACTCAAAAAATTACACACACATAAAAAAATAAACACAAACTCAAATTAACACACACAAACACAAACTGAAACACACAAAAAAAATAACCTACACACATAAAAACTTTCACACAGAAACAAAATTACACACACACAAAAAACTTAAAAACACACAAAAAATAACACACACAAACAAAATAAATCACACACAAAAACTTAAACACACACACACAGAAACTGATACCCACACAAAAAAACTTACAGACACACACAAAAACGTACACACACACAAAAACTTACACACACGCAAGAACTTACACACACAAAAATTACACACACACACAAATTAACACACACACACAAAATAACACACACACAAAAACTTACACACACACACACATACACACACACACACAAACACACTTACACACACACAAAAACACAAACACACAAAGATACATACACACACACACAAAAACTCACACACACATAAAAACTTACACATACACACAAAATACTTAGACACACAAAAAAACTAACACACACAAAAAAAATAACGCACACAAAAAAAAACATACACACACACAAAAAAACTTACACACACACACATAAACTAACATACAAACAAAAAAATACACACACACAAAAATAAATACACACACACAAAAAATTAAATACGAACAAAAACATACACACAAATAAATACTTTAACAAACACACAAACTTACACGCAAAAAAAAAAAATTACACACATAAAAAAACTAACAAACAAACAAAAAATTACACACACACAAATACTGACACACACACACAAAAACTAATACATACAAAAAAAAACTTACACACACACAAAAACTTACACACACACACAAAAGCTTACACACACACAAAAAACTTACACACACAAACAAACTTACACACACACAAAAAATAACACACAATCACAAAAATTTACACGCACACAAAAACTTACAAACACACAAAACCTTACACACACACACAAACTTAGACACACACACAAAACATAGATACACGCATAAAAAAAGACACACACGCAACAACTTAGACACACACAGAAAAACTTACACACACACACACACACAAAAACTAACACAAAAAAAAAAACTTAAACACACAAAAAAACATACACAAACACAATAACTTACACACAAACAAAACATTACACACACACAAAAAAAATTACACACACACACAAAAACTTACACACACACAAAATCTTACACACACACAAACACCTACACACACACAAAAAATTACACACACACACAAAACTTACACATACACAAAAACTTACACGAAATCAGAAACGTACACACACACAAAAACATTAGCAAACAAAAGATAATACACACACACAAAAACCTGCACACACAAAAAAACTTAAACACACAAAAAATATTACACACCCAAAAAAACTTAGACACACACAAAAAAATCACACACACACACAAAAACTTACACACACACAAAAACTTACACACAATCACACAAAATTACACACACACAAAAACTTACACACACACAAAACATACACACACACAAAATCATACAAACACAAAAAAAATTACACACACAAAAAAAAACTTACATACAAAAAAAAAAACTTACACACACACACACAAAAACTTAAACACACATAAAAACTTACACACACACAAAAAAACTTACACACACACACAAAAACTTACACACACACACACAAAAAAACTAAAACACACAAAAAAACGTACACACACAAGAAATCCTACACACACACACACAAAAACTTACACACACAAAAAATTAAAAACGAAAAAAAAAATACACACACACAAAAACTTAAACACACACAAAAACTTAAACACAAACACACACAAAAAGACATACAAACAAAAAATTACACACACACACCAATTCAAACGAAAATAAAAAAACTTACACACACACAAAAACTTATACACACACAAAACTTACACACACACACAAAAACTTACACAAACACAAAAACTTACACACTCACAAAAAACTTACACACACACACAAAAACTTACACACACACAAAAACTTAAACACACACAAAAAATTATACACACACAAAAACTTACACACACGCACACTAAAAAATTTAGACACACACAAAAACTTACACACACACAAAAACTTACACACACACACAAAAACTTACACGCACACTTACAAAAACTTACACACACACAAAAAGTTACACAAACAAAAAAAGTTACACACACAAAAAAAACTTACGAACACACAAAAAGTTACACAAACAAAAAAAAATTTACACTACACACACACACACAAACATACAAAAACAAAAAAACTTACACAAACACACAAACTAACACACATAAAAACTTACACACACACAGAACCTTACACACACACACAAAAACTTACACACACGCAAAAACTTAAACACACAAAAAAACTTACACAAAAAACTTACACACACGCAAAAACTTACACACACACACAAAAAACTTACACACACACAAAAAAAACTTACACGCAAACGCAAACATACACACACACAAAAACTTACACACACACAAAAAATTTAACAAAAACAAAAAATGGCACAAACACAAAAAATTACACACACACACAAAAAAACTTACGAACACACACAAACATAAACACACAAAGACGCTAACACACACATACCAAAAAAAAAACCAACAAACGCAAACTAGAACAAACACAAAAACTTACACAAGAACAAAAAATGACACACTCACAAAAACATACACACACACAAAAAAATACACACACGCAAAAACTTAAAAGCGACCACTATAATACACACACACACAACAACATACCCACAAACAAAAAAAACTAACAAAAACAAAAAAAAATAAACACACACAAAAAAACTTAAACACACACAAAAATACTTACACACACACACAAAAACTAACACAAACACAGAAACTAACACACGCACAAAAAACTTACACACACACAAAAAAATAACACACACACAAAAACTTACACACACACAAAAACTTACACACACAAAGAAACTTACACACACACAAAAACTTACAAATACACGAAAACTTACACACACACAAAACCTTACACACACACACAAAAAAAACTTTTATACACAAAAACTTACACACACACAAAAACTTACACACACACAAAAACTTACACACACAACAAAAACTTACAAAAAAACAATCTAATAAACGAATACACCAAAATACACACACACAAAAAAAACTTACACACACACAAAAAAACTTACACACACACAAAAACTTACACACACACACAAACATACACACACACACAAAAACAAGCACACACACAAACAAAAAAATAAACACAAAAACTTACACACAAACAAAAACATACACACACATAAAAACTAACACACACAAAATTACACACACACAAAAAACTTACACACACACAAAAACTTACACACACAAAGAAACATACACACACAAAAAAAATTACACACACAAAAAAACTTACACACACACAAAAAACGTACACACACACAAAAACATACAAACGAACGGAAACTTACACAAACACACACAAAACTAGAACACACACAAAAACTTACACACAAACACACAAAAACTTACACACACACAAAAAACTTACACACACAAAAAAACTTATACACATACACACAAAAAAACTTACACACACAAAAAACTTACACACACATAAAAACTTACACACACACACATAAAAAATTACACAAACACAAAAACTTACACACATACAAAAACTCACACACACAAAAAAAATTACACACACACACACAAATTTTTACACAGACACAAACTAACACACACGCAAAAACTTACACACACACAAACAAAAACTTACACACACAAAAAAAACTACACACACAAAAACTTACACACACAAAAACTAACACACACATACAAAAACTTACACACACATCACAAAAACTTACACACACACACAAAAACTTACACACACACAAAAACTTACACACACACAAAAAACTTACACATACACACAAAAAAATTACACACAAACAAAAAATTACACACACAAAAAAAATTAAAAACACACACACAAAAAATTACACACAAACAACAAATTACACAAACACATAAACTTACACACATACACAATATTACACACACACACAAAAACTTACACAAACAAAAAAAACTTACACACACACAAAAAATTACACACACATAAAAACTTACGCACACACACACACACAAAACTTAAACACACACAAAAAACTTACACACACACACAAAAAAAACTTACTCACACACAAAAACTTACACACACACATAAACTTACACACACATACAAACTTACACACACACACACACACAAATTTACACACACATAAAAACAGACACACACACAAAAACTTACACACACATAAATATTTACACACACACACACAAAAGCTTACACACAAACAAAAAATTACACACACACAAAAACTAACAAACAAACACCAAAATAATCACAAAAAAAAAATTACACACACAAACAAAAAACTTACACACACACAAAAAAAAATACACACACACACAAAAAACTTACACACACACAAAAAATTACAGACAAACAAAAAAAATTACACACACACAAAAAACATACACACCCAAACAAAAACTTACTTACACACACAAAAAATTACACACACACAAAATATTACACACACATAAAAACATACACACAAACACACAAACACACACATATACAATCTTACACACACAGACGAACAAAACCTAGAACACATGCACAAAAATAAAACCGAACAAAAAAATACACACACACAAAAACTTACACACACACAAAAACTTACACACATAAAAAAACTTACACACACACACATAAAAACTTACACACACATAAAAACTTACACACAAAACTTAAACACACACACAAACTCACATATATAAAAAACCTTACACACACACACAAAAACTTAAACAAAAAAACAAAATTACGAACAAAAACAATCTTACACACACACAAAAAATTACACACACACACAAAAACATACATAAACACACAAAAACTTACATACACACAAAAAAATATACACACACACAAAAAATTACACAAACACAAAAACATACACACACACAAAAACGAACACACACACAAAAAAAAACTTACACACAAAAAAAATTACACACACACAAAAACTTACACACACACACACACAAAACATACACACACAAAATCATACACACACACACAGAATCTTACACACACACACACAAACTACCACACACAAACAAACATACACACACACAAAAGAATAAACACACAAAAAAACTTACACACACATAAAACTTACACACACACAAACAAAAACTTACACGCACACAAAAACTCACACATACACAAGAAATTACACATACACAAAAACTAACACACATACAAAAAATTACACACACACACAAAAAAACTTTACACACACAAAAACTTACACATACACAAAAACTCACACACACACAAAAAAAATTACACACACACAAAAACAACCAAACACACACAAAATTACACACACAGACAAACTTACACACACACACAAAATCATACACACAAACACAAAAACTTACACACACAAAAAAACTTAAACACACACAAAAACTTACACACACACAAACAACTTACACAATACACACACAAAAACTTACACACAAAAAAACTTACACACACACAAAAAACTTACACACACACACACACACAAAAACTTACATAAACATAAAAATTTACACACTCAAAAAAACTTACACACACACAAAAACTTACACACACACGCACAAATTAGCTAACAAACACAAAAACTTACACACACATAAAACTTACACACACACAAAAAAACTTACGAAAAAAAAGGAACATACACACACACAAAAAAATACACACACACAAAACCTTACACACACAAAAAAAACTATCACAAACAAGAAAATAACACACACACAAAAACGGACACTAGCATAGAACAATAAACGCCAGAAAACTCAAACAAGAAAAACTAACAAACATACACACACACAAAAACATACACACACATAAAAAATTACACACACAAAAACAAAAACAGAGACACACACAAAAAATTACACACACACAAAAACTTACACACACACACAAAAACTTACACACACACAAAAAATTACACACACAAAAAAAAACTTAAACAAAAAAACAAAATTACACACACAAAACAAACTAAAGAACAACCAAAAACTAACACAAGCAACAAAAAACTAAAAAACACACAAAAAACTTACACACACAAAAAAACTTACACACACATAAAAACTTACACACACACAAAAACTTACACACACAAAAAAACTTACACACTCACACACAAAAACTTACACACACACAAAAAAATTTACACGCACACACACAAACCTTACACACACACACAAAAACTTACACACACACACACACAAAAAAAAACTTACACACACAAAAAACTAACACACACACAAAAAAACATACACACACACACAAAAAATTACACACACACAAAAAATTACACACACACACAAAAAATTACTCACACACAAAAACTTACACACACAAAAAAACTATCACACACACAAAAACTAACACACAAAAAAAACTTACACACACAAAAAAACTTAAACACAAAAAAAAAATACACACACAAAAACTTACACACACACACAAAAACTTAAACAGACAAACACACTTAAACAAACAAACAAAAACTTAAAAAAAGACACAAAATTACACACACACAAAAAAACTTACACACACACAAAAATTTACACACACATAAAAACTTACACACACACATAAAAACTTACACACACACAAAACTTACACATTAACAGAAAAAACTTACACACACACAAAAACTTACACACACAAAAAAAAACTTACACACACACACAAAAACTTACACACACACACAAACATACACACACACACAAAAACTTACACACACACAAAAACTGACACACACATAAAAACGTACACACACAAAAAAAACTTACGCAAACACACACACACATACACACACACAACAAAATACACACACACAAAAACTTACACACACACAAAACTTAAACACACACAAAAACTTACATACACACAAGAACTTACACACACAAAAAAACTTACACACACATAAGAACTTACACACACACAGAAACTTACACACATACACAAAAACTTACACACACACAAAAACTTACACACACACACAAACTTACACACACACAAAAACTTAACACACACAAAAAAACTTAAACACACACAAAAAATTACACACACATAGAAAATTACATACACATAAAAAATTACACACACACACAAAAACTTACACACACACACAAACTTTAACACACACAAAAACTTACACACACACAAAAACTTACACACAGACAAAAGAACTTAGACACACACAAAAACTTACACACACACAAAAACTTACACACACACAAAAAATTACAAACACATAAAAAATTACACACACAAAAACTTACACACACAAAAAAAACATACACACACACAAAAAAAAACTTACACAAACAAAAAAAATTACACACACACAAAACTTACACACACACACACAAACTTACATACACACAAAAAACTTACACACACACAAAAACTAACATGCAAACAAAAACTTACACACACACACACAAAAACTTACACACACACAAAAAACTTGCAAACACACAAAAACTTACACACACACAAAAACTTACACACACACACACAAAAACTTACACACACACAAAAACTTACACACACACAAAACTTACACACACACACACAACAACTTAACACACACACAAAAACTTACACACACACACAAAACTTACACACACACAAAAACTTACACACACAAAAAACTTACACACACACACAAAACTTACACACACACAAAAAAACTTACAACACACAAAAACTTACACACACACAAAAAATTACACACAACAAAAAACTTACACACACAAAAAAAATTTTACACACACACAAAACTTACACACCCACACAAAAACATACACACATACAAAAACTTACACACACACAAAAACTTACACAGACACAAAAACTTACACACACCCTCACAAAAACTGACACACACACACGAAAACTTACACACACAAAAAAACTTACACACACACAAAAACTAACACACACACACAAAAACTAACACACACACACACACACAAACACACACACACACAAAAACTAACACACACAAAAACTTACACACACACAAAAACTTACACACACACAAACTTACACACACACACACACACAAACTTACACGCACACAAAAACTTACACACACATAAAAACTTACACACACACACAAACTTACACACACACACAAAAACTTACACACACACAAAAACTTACACAATCACAAAAACTAGCACACACACAAAAACATATACATACATAAAAACTTACACACACACAAAAACTTACACACACACAACAAACTTACACACACACACACACAAAACACTTACACACACACAAACTTACACACACACACAAAAACTTACACACACACAAAAACTCACACACACACAAAAACTTACGCACACACACACACACACACACACACACACACACACACACACACACAAAAACTTACACACACACAAAAAACTTACACACACACACAAAAACTTACACACACACAAAAACTTACACACACACACAAACTTACACACACACAAAACTTACACACACACACACAACAAACTTACATCACACATAAAACTTACACACACACAAAACACACACACACACACACACAAAAACTTACACACACACAAAAAACTTACACACACACACAAACTTACACACACACTACAACTACACACACACAACACAAAACTTACACACACACAAAAACTTACTACACACACACAAACTTACACACACACAAAAACTTACACACACACAAAAACTTACACACACACAAAAACTACACACACACAAAACTTACACACACACACAAACACTTACACACACACACAAAACTTACACACACACAAAAACTTACACACACACACACACACACTTACACACACACACACACACACACACACACACCCACACAAACACTTATACCCACACAAAAACTTACACACACACAAAAACTTACACACACACACAAAAACTTACAAACACGCAAAACCTTAAACACACACAAAAACTTACACACACAAAAAAAATTAGACACACACATACACAACAAACTTACAAACACACACACAAACTTACACACACACAAAAACTTATACACACATAAAAACTTACACACACACACACAAAACTAACACACACACAAACAAACTTACACACACACACAAAAACTTACACACACACACAAAACTTACACACACACACAAAAACTTACACACACACAAAAACTTACACACACACAACAAACATTACACACACACACACAAACTACACACACACAAAAACACACACACAAAAACTTACGCACACACAAAAAAACTTACACACACACAAAAACTTACACACACAAAAAAACTTACACACACAAAAACTTACACACACACACAAAAATATACACACACACACAAAAACTTACACACACACACACAAACTTACACACACAAAAAAACTTACACATACACAAGAAAACTTACATATACACAAAAACTTACACACATACTAAAACTTATACACACACAAAAACTTACACACACACAAAAACTTACACACACACAACACACACAAAACTTACACACACACAAAAAACTTACACACACACAAAAACTTACACACACACAAAAACTTACACACACACACACACAAAAACTTACACACACAAAAACACACAAAAACTTACACACACACAAAAACTTACACACACACACACAAACTTACACACACACACACAAACTTACACACACAACAACAACCACTTACACACACACAAAAACTTACACCACACACACAAAAACTTACACACACACACAAAAACTTACACACACACAAAAAACAAACTCACACACACAAAAACTTACACACACACACAAAACACTACACACACACAAAAACCTACACACACACAAAAACTACACACACACACAAAAACTTACACACACACACAGAAAACTCACACACACACACAAAACTTACACACACACACACACAAACTTACACACACACAAAAACTTACACACACACAAAAACTTACACACACACACAAAAACTTACACACACACACAAACTTACATCACACACAATAAATAATACACACACACAAAAAACTTACACACACACAAACAAAATTACACACACAAAAAAACGTACACACACACAAAAACTTACCAACTCTCAAACTTATACACACACACAAGAACATACACACACACAACTTCTTACACACACACAAAAACTAACACACGCACAAAAACTTACACACAAAAAACCAATTACACACACACAACCTCATACACACACACAATCACTTACACACACAAAAACAATTACACACACACAAAAACATACACACACACAACGTCTTACACACACACAAAAACTTACACACACACAAAAAAAACTTACACACACACATAAATATACACACACACACAAAACTTACACACACACACACACACAAAAACTTACACACACACACAAAACTTACACACACACAAAAACTTACACACAAAAAAAAACTTAAACACACAAACAAACTTACACACACAAAAAAAATTACACATACAAACAAACTTACACACACACAAAAAACTTACACACAAACAAAAAAACTTACACACACACACAAAATAAAAAAAAAAAAAAAATAACAAACACACAAAAAACTAAAACACACACAAAAAAAAATAAAAACAAAAAAAAAATCTAAAAAAACAAAAAAATACACACACACAAAAACTTAAACACACAAAAGAACTTACACACACACAACAAAACTTACACACACACAAAAACTTACAAAAACATACAAACACTACACACAAAAATAAACATAAAAACACACACAAAAATACACACACACAAAAAAACTTATACACATACACAAAAACTTACAAACACACAACAAATTACACACACACAAAAACTTACACACACAAACAAAAACTTACACAAACAAAAAAAACATACACACAAACAAAAATTTACACACACACAAAAAATTACACACACGAAAAAAAAATTACACACACACACAAAAACTTACACACACACAAAATATTACACACACACAAAAAATTACACACACACAAAAACTTACACACACACAAAAAATGAAAAACACAAAAAAAAACTTACACAAACACAAAAAACTTAAATACACAAGAAAACTTACACACACACAAAAACATACACACACACACAAAAACATACACACACAACACAAACTTACACACACACAAAAAAACTTATACACACATAAAAACTTAAACACACATAAAAAATTACACGAACTCAAAAAATAACACACACATACACACTTACACACACACAAAAACATACACACACACAAAAAAACCTAGACACACACACAAAAACTTACAAACACACACAAAAACTTGCACACACACAAAAACTAACAAATACACACAAAAATTTACACACACACAAAAACTTAAACACACACAAACACTAACACTCACATAAAAACTTACACACAAAAAAAAAACTAACACACACACACAAAAATTACACACACACAAAAACTTACACACACACAAAAAAAACTTACACACGCACAAAAAAAAACTTACACACACACCAAAACTTACACAAACAAAAAAAAACTTACACACACACACAAAAGATAACAAAAACAAAAAAACATACACATACACACAAAAACTTACACACACACAAAAACTTACACACACACACACACAAACTTACACATACACACAAACATACATACACACAAAAACTTACACACACACAAAACTTACACACACACACAAAAACTTACACACACACAAAAAATTACACACACACAAAAAATTACACACAACACAAAAACTTACACACACACTAAAAATTTTACACACACACATAAACTTTCACACTCACACACAAACTTACACACACACACACAAACATCTACACACACACCACAAAAACTTACACACACACAAAAAATCTTACACACACACAAAAACTAACACACACAAAATAACACACACACACAAAAACTTACACACACACAAAAACTTACACACACAAATCACACACACACACAAAACTTACACACACACACACACAAACTTACACACACACACACACACACTTACACACACACACATAAAAACTTACACAACACACAACGAAAAACTTACACACACACACACAAAGACTTACACACACACAGAGACTACACACACACAGAGAGACTTCCACAGACAAGCACAGAGCAAGACGTTACAGCACATTCATGCACAGATACACACTGCTAGACACACATCATAGTAGACAAAAGTTGTTATCTTAGTCACTTATAGCTAGGTGAGAGCAGCGTTAGTGTATGTATAGTTAGGCTAGATTAGGTTAAGTTAGGCTAGCCTACGTACGCGTGCGTACGTAGGCTAACCTAACCTAACTTAACCTAACCTAACTTAATCTAGCCTAACCTAACCTAACCGTACACCGAGCTTTGCCTGTCTCTCACCTAACCTAACCTAACCTAACCTAAGTGAACCTAAAATAACCTAACTTTTTGCCTGTAACTCACAATTAGTTTGTATCATAGCAGGTTTGCAGTCATCTATGACAACAGTATATAAGCTTGCGGCTATAGCTACCATACTCGGAGCACGCTTTTACATTGGAAGTCGTCTCTGTTTGTGTCTTGTGTCTGTGTGTGTGTTGCCACAGTGTGTTTGTCGTCTCCGTGTATGGGCTTTCTCTATGTGTCCGTCGTCTCTATGTGTGTTTCGTATCTGTGTTTGTGTGTGTGTAAGTTATGTGTGTGTGTTGTGTGTAAGTTTTTGTGTGTGTGTGTGTGTGTGTGTGTGTGTGTGTGTGTGTGTAAGTTTTTGTGTGTGTGTGTGTTTTTGTGTGTGTGTGTGTTTTTGTGTGTGTGTAAGTTTTTGTGTGTGTGTAAGTTTTTGTGTGTGTGTGTTTTTGTGTGTGTAAGTTTTTGTGTGTGTAATTAGTTGTGTGTGTTTGTGTGTGTAAGTTTTTGTGTGTGTAGTGCTTTGTGTGTGTGTGTGTCTTGTGTGTGTGTAAGTTTTTATGTGTGTGTAAGTTTTGTGTGTGTGTAAGTTTTTGTGTGTGTAAGTTTTTGTGTGTGTGTAAGTTTTTTGTATGTGTGTAAGTTTTTGTGTGTGTGTAAGTTTTTGTGTGTGTGTGTTTGTGTTTGTGTGTGTTTTTGTTTGTGTGTGTGTTTTTGTGTGTGTGTAAGTTTTTGTGTGTGTGTAAGTCTTTGTGTGTGTACGTTTTTGTGTGTGTGTAAGTTTTGTGTGTGTGTGTAAGTTTTTGTGTGTGTGTAAGTTTTGTGTGTGTGTGTGCTTGTATGTGTACTAAGTTTTTGTGTGTGTGCTAAGTTTTTGTGTGTGTGTCTGTTTTGTGTGTGTGTTTTTGTGTTTGTGTAAGTTTTTGTGTGTGTGTAAGCTTGTGTGTGTGTGTGTGTTTGTTAGTGTGTAAGTATCTGTGTGTGTGTTTGTGTGTGTGTGTGCGTAAGTTTGTGTGTGTGTTTTTGTGTGTCTGAGTTTTTGTGTGAGTCTAAGTTTTGTGTGTGTGTGAGTCTTTTGTGTGTGATAAG
>NC_142794.1:32006127-32088627 GCF_049724085.1 Artemia sp. Qi Xiang Cuo
TATATGAAATATTTTGTCTAAGTGCAGATTATAGTGTGCTTCGAGGCCTACACGCAAAAATAGGAAACCAGTGCAATTACGTACTGCACGCTTGCTTATTCATGTGTTTCTTACTGCGAAATAGGTAATGTAAAATTAAATTGTATAACTGATTACTAGCTGCTTTTAAAGTTATCTCAACCAGTCATAGAGGTGCTATCACGACCAGAATTAAGTTCGGATTTCCTAACTTTACTTTCCTAACCTATCTAATCATAAAATATTTATTCTGTTTTACACCTACAAATCAGTTTTCTTTGGACAATGCCACAAAATGATTAAATAATTAATAAATAAACTATTTAATTTTTTTTCAAGCTGAATTGAATTTGATTAAAAAAAGTTTAATTATAATAAATTGAGATAAATCTAGTACAAACGGATCATTCATGTATGTGATGTAAAGCTCAAAAGTGATGCTTAAATTTTGAAATCATTTGATTGGTTGAAGTTTGCGTAAGAAAACCCTGTATACATCAAATGGTAACTAAGTATGACTCATTAGGGTTACAAATTTTTTTTTTTAAGTCGACATTAAGCTTTGGCCTACATTTTTTAAGGTTAATTTAGACGAGGTTACGTGCGCGCCCGTAACTAAGGCTAAATTTACCTTAAAAAATGAAATAATGCTATGCCGACTTTGTATATTTTATTCAACATATCCGACAAATGATGCAGAAAAAGCATAGAGTTTGTTACTTACTTACTCACATTTTTTTCATAGTTTCTTGAATAAAAAATTTCTTTATTGTGCATCCAAATGGGGAATTCAAGAAAAAAATTCAGACGGGGTTGTATACGCGCACGTAACACCGTCAAAATTTTGTTTTTTTCATAATTTCCTGAATTAAATTTCTCTAAGCTCTAAGCTAAAACTCTAAACTCTTAACTATTACTAAACTAAACTTCAACTCTAGCAAAAACTCTAAGCTAAGACTCTAAGCTAAATTTTTAAACTGTTAACTAAAACCAAACTAAACTAGAACTTCAACAAACACTATCAGCTAAGACTCTAAGGAAATAATTATAAACTTTAATCTGAAAATAAACTAAACTATAACTCTAACAAAAACTTGAATAACTTCGAAGTCCAAAAAAAAAATTTGTTAAAAAATTACGTGCGCCCAAATAACCCAGTCTAATTTTTTTTCTTGAATTCACCATTTAGATGCACAATACACAAATTTAGTTCAAGAAATTATACTCCAACTCTAGCAAAAACTCCAAGCTAAGACTATAAGCTAATTTTTTCAACTCTTAACTCAAACTAAACGAAAATAGAACTTCAACAAAAACTCTAAGCTAAGACTCTAAGCTAAAAATTCTAAACTCTTAACTAAAACTAAACTAAACTAGAACTCTAACAAAAAGTTGAATAATTTCGAAGTTCAAAAAAAAAAATTTGTTAAAAAAGTAGTTTGTTTTCATGGAAAAAATCTTGAATTAGAACCATCAGTCCTCATCAATAGGAGTATGGGTATTGTCTAAAAATCAGAAAAAAACTTGGGATTTTCACGAACTGTCTTATAAACTCATTTAGTTCACCCATTTTTGCCGTTTTAAGCCCCATATCAACAAAAAATTTCCCTCGCACGTGCCTGGTAATGTAAAAACTACTCTCTTAGATTTCATCATCTTAATTGACTTTAGAAATATCATAACTAAAATTCAATTCTAACAAAAACTCTAAGCTAAGACTGTAAGCTAAAACTTTAAATTCTTAACTAAAACTAAACTAAACTAGAACTGCAACAAAAACTCTAATCTAAGACTCTAAGCTAAAAAATTCTAAACTCTTAACTAAAACTAAACTAAACTAGAACTACAACAAAAACACTAGGCTAAGACTCTAAGCTAAAAATCTAAAATCTTAGCTGAAACTCAACTAAACTACAACTCTAACTAAAAAAAAATAGAGTGTTTTCATGAAAAAAATATTGAATTAGAATCATCAGTCCTCATCAAAAGAAGCATGGGTATTGTCCAAAAAGTCAGAAAAAAGCTCGGGATTTTCACGAACTGTCTTATAAACTCATGTATTTCACCCATTTTTTGTCTTTTTAATCCCCCCCACCAACAAAAATTTCCCTAGCACGTGCTTGGTGATGTCAAACCTACACTACGACGTTTCTTCATCTTAATTGACTTAAGAAATATCATAAATAAACTTCAACTCTAATAAAAACTCTAATCTAAGAATCTAAGCTAAAACCTTAAACTCTTAAATAAAACTAAACTAGACTAGAACTTCAACAAAAACTCTAAGCTAAGACTCTAAGCTAAAAATTCTAAACTCTTAACTAAAACTAAACTAAACTAGAGGTCTAACAAAAACTCTAAGTTAAACCTAAGCAAAACTCTAAACTCAACTAAACTAAACTAAACTAGAACTCTAACAAACTCTAAGCTAAGACTCTAAGCTAAACTCTAAACTCTTAACTAAAACTAAACAAAACTATAACTCTAACTAAGACTCTAAGCTAAGACTCTAAGGTAAAACACCAAACTCTTAAAAGATACTAAACTAAACTAGAACTCTAACTGAAACTTAAAGTTAAAACTCTAAGCTAAAACTCTAAAATCTTAACTAAAACTAAACTAAACTAGAACTCTAACAAAAACTCTAAGCTAAGACTCTAAGCTAAAACTCTAAACTCTTAACTAAAACTAAACTAAACTAGAACTCTAACTAAAACTCTAAAATAAGATTCTAAGGTACAAAAACAAACTCTTAGCTAAAACTAAACTAAACTAGAAATCTAAATGGTCCTCAAATGTAAAACATCAAAATCTTAAATAAAACTAAACTAGATCACTAAAAAAAACACTAAGCTAAGACTCTAAGGTGAAACACTAAAATAAAAGCAAGAACTAAACTAAATTATAACTCGAACAAAAATTTTAATAGTTTCGAAGTCCAATAAAAAAAATTTGTTAAAAAAATATCTTTTTTTCATGAAAAAAATGTTGAGTTAGAAACATCATTCTTCATCTATAGGAGTAAGGTTATTGTCCAAAAATCAGAAAAAACCATGGGATTTTCATGAACTGTCTTATAAACTCATGTAGTTCACCCATTTTTGCCTTTTTTAAGCCCCCCACCAACAAAAAATTTCCCTCGCACGGGCTTGGTGATGTCAAACCTACATTCCAACATTTCTTCATCTTAATTGACTTTAGAAATATCATAACTAAACTTCAACTCTAACAAAAACTCTAAGCTAAGACTCTAAGCTAAAACTTTAAACTCTTAACTAAAACTAAACTAAACTAGAACTTCAACAAAAACTCTAAGCTAAGACTTTAAGCTAAAAACTATAAACTCTCAAATAAAACTAAACTAAACTAGTAATCTAGAAAAAACTATAAGCTAAGACTCTAAGCTAAAAATCTAAACTCTTAAATATACCTAAACTAAATTAGAAATATAACTAAAACAAAAATTTATGACTCTCAGCTAAAATTATAAAATCTTAACTAAAACTAAACTAAACTAGAACTCTAATTAAAACTCTAAGCTAAGACTCTAAGGTAAACACCATACTCTTAACTAAAACTAAACTAAACTAGAACTCTAACTGAAACTGAAAGGTAAAACATCAAACTCTTAACTAAAACTAAACTAAACTAGAACTCTAACAAAAACTCTAAGGTAAAACTCTAAACTCTTAACTAAAACTAAACTAAACTAGAACTCTAACAAAAAGTTGAATAATTTCGAAGTAAAAAAAAAAATGTGTCGACTTTTGGAAGATGTTTCTTCATTTTTCGATAATCAGACAATTTTCTCAATGCCAAAGCTTTTAACTGGCAACAGTAATGCTAATCAATTCAAAGTAGGTCGGATACAGTATCTATTTTATGTCTGTTTTTATGTTTTAATATTGATCCTTAATTTCAGTGGAAGAAACTTTTTTTTTTATAATTTAATTTATGATTGCGGGTGGCTAGGCACGGTTTAAGTTGGTTTCAAGTAAAAATACCCTCCACCTCTTGTATGGAAAATTCCCCCCTCAAGACAATCCCATTCCTGAGGTAAAAGTTTGAATCAAACACTTTTAGGATATCGAATGTCCTTACTGAAAAACTACTGTATTAAAAAAAAATAAATTAAATTTATCATACGACCTAAATTATTTCACTAGTTTTATTTTGCATGATATTTCTAAGGCCAATTAAGATGAAGAAATGACTTCAAAGTGAAGGTTATAAGAAAAAAAAAGTTCTGGATATTTTTTGTCAGTTTGTAGTTTACGCACTAATATCAATATCACTAATGATTCTATTTGAACTCTCTCCAAGTTGATCAAATTAGTCTCTAAAGGGTTCATGATAAAAAAAAATAGCGCACGCCATGCTGAATGTGCTTTTCAAAAACTCATCTGGTTGAAAACATTTTTGTTGTAGTTAAGGATTTCCAAAGATGTAAGAAAATTATGGAGAATACAATTCTCTGGTTCAAATCTGAATCTTTAGTCAATTTTAGGATCGAAAAATAAAATTATTCCTATAAAATATTAGCTAAAAAATGTTTTTTGAAAGGCTTAGATAAAAACACACAGAATGTGGTATCGTTCCATCTTGCCCCCTATTAATTCTGAATTTTGGCAAAAATTAGACAAAGCCCGTTTTAATCACCAAGCTTTTGTTTTCAGATACGACACGTTGAAGTTTGGTTCCAAAAAAAGGACCCCCCAAATTGTAGGCTTCAGACAACACACACCTATGAGAGACTAAGAAAGCTAGCTCTGAAAAGCCCAAATAACATCTCAAACTATAGGTTTCAGACAACACACACCTAAAAAAGGCTATGAAGCCTAGCTCATAAAAGCCGGAAATAGCAAAATACCCACCCCAAATTGTAGGTTTCAGACAACACACACCGATGATAGACTAAGAAACCTTGCTCTGAAGGGTCTAAATAGCATCCCAAACTATAGGTTTCAGCCAACACACACCTACAATAGGCTATGAAGCCTAGATCATAAAAGCTAGAAATAGCAAACTACCCACCCCAAATTGTAGGTTTCAGCCAACACACACCTATGAGAGACTAAGAAACCTAGCTCTGAAAAGCCCAAATAGCATCCCAGACCTACAAAAGGCCACACCTACACACCTACAAAAGGCTATGAAACCTAGCTCATAAAAGCTAGAAATAGCAAACTATCCACCCCAAATTGTAGGTTTCAGCCAACACACACCTATGAGAGACTAAGAAACCTAGCCTGAAAGCCCAATAGCATCCCAAACTATAGTTCAGACAACACACCTCAAAGGCTATGAACATAGCTCATAAGCTAGAAATTGCAAACTACCGACCCCAAATTGTAGGTTTCAGACAACACACACATATAAAAGGCTATGAAACCTAGCGCATAAAAGCCTGAAATAGCAAACTACCCACCCCAAATTTTATCTTTTATACAACACAAACCTAGTAGAGACTAAGAAACATAGCTCATAAAAGCCTGATAGAGCAAACCACCCACCCCAAATTTTAGTTTTCAGACACCACACACCTAAGAGATACAAAGAAACCTAGATCTGAAAAGCCCAAATAGCATCCAAAACTATATTTTTAAGACAAAACACACCTAATATATTATATTAAAAATATCTCTAAAAAGCCTGAAATACCAAACTACCCACCCCAAATTGTAGGTTTCAGACAACACACACCTATGAGAGACTAAGAAACCTAGCTCTGAAAAGCCCACAGAGCACCCCAAACTCTAGGTTTCAGACAAAACACACCTACAAAAGGCTATGAAACCTATCTCATGAAAGCTACAAATAGCGAACTACCCACCTCAAATTGTAGGTTTCAGACAACACACACCAATGAGAGACTAAGAAACCTAGCTCTGAAAAGACCAAATAGCATCCCAAACTATAGGTTTCAGAAAACATACACCTGCAAAAGGCTATGAGACCTAGCTCATAAAAGCTTGAAATAGCAAACTACCCACCCCAAATTGTAGGTTTCAGACAACACAAACCTATGAGAGACCAAGAAACCTAGCTGTGAAAAGCCCAAATAGCATCCCAAACTATAGGTTTCAGACAACACACACCTACAAAAGGCTATGAAACATAGCTCATAAAAGCTAGAAATTGCAAACTACCCACCCCAAATTGTAGGTTTCAGACAACACACATATATAAAAGGCTATGAAACCTAGCGCATAAAAGCCTGAAATAGCAAACTACCCACCCCAAATTGTAGCTTTTATGCAACACACACCTATGAGAGACTAAGAAACCTAGCTCTGAAAAGCCAGAAATAGCAAACCAACCACTCCAAAGTGTAGGTTTCAGGCCACACACACCTATGAAAGACTAAGAAACCTAGATTTGAAAAGCTTAAATAGCAACCCAAACTATAGGTTTTAGACAACACACACGTACAAAAGGCTATGAAACCTAGCTTATAAAAGCCTGAAATAGCAAACTACGCACCCCAAATTGTAGGTTTCAGACAACACAAACCTATGAGAGACTAAGAAACCTAGCTCTGAAAAGCACAAATAGCATCCCAAACTATAGGTTTCAAACAAGAAACACCTATAGAAGGCTTTGAAACCTAGCTCATAAAAGCTAGAAATAGCAAGCTACGCACCCCAAATTGTAGGTTTCAGACAACACACACCTATGAAAGACTAAGAAACCTAGCTCTGAAAAGCCCAAATAGCATCCCAAACTATAGGTTTCAGACAACACACACCTGTAAAAGGCTATGAAGCATATTCTTGTAGGGTTGGATGTAGGGTTCGTATCTATTACACTTTTGAGCATATTCTTGTAGGGTTGGATGTAGGGTTTGTATCTATTACACTTTTGAGCATAATCTTGTAGGATTGTATGTATGGTTCGTATCTATTACACTTTTGAGCATATTCTTGTAGGGTTGGATGTAGGGTTCGTATCTATTACACTTTTGAGCATATTCTTGTAGGGTTGTATGTATGGTTCGTATCTATTACACTATTGAGCATAATCTTGTAGGTTTGAATGTATGGTTCGTATCTATTACACTTTTGAGCATATTCTTGTAGGGTTGGATGTAGGGTTCGTATCTATTACACTTTTGAGCATATCTTGTAGGGTTCTTGTGTAATTCCATGTAGGGGTCGGAGTAATTAATACGATACTACTCCTATTGGGGTTGTATCGTCGTGTGAGTGTTGGACAGGTCCTGTATATATCTGCGACGCAAGGTGTTTTTTGGTCGACCTCTCCTTCAGTTTCCCTGTAGTCGCCATTCCAAGATCGGTCTTGGGATCCTGTCGTCCTTCATATGGATCACGTGCCAAAGGTATCGCCACCTTCGTTGCCGAATGATGTCCGTAACCATGGGCTAGCCTGAGAGAGATCTGACTTTCTGCTTTGTGACGAGATGTCTCCAGTCGGTATTCAGAATCTTCCGAAGGCAATTGTTTTTAAGGAAAGAATCCGTCTTGTTGTTAACTTCAATTCCAGCACTCACTGCTGTAGAGGAGTGCAGAAAGGACATTGCTATTAAATAGCCTCATTTTTAATTTCGTATAATACTTTTTCGATCGCCATACTGTTTTAGTCAGTTAAAAGCTCAACCGGCCTGCCCTATTCTCAACTGCGCTTCCCGCTCGCTTGACCCTGAATTTTTACCGTGTTGCCAAGGTACTTGAACTCTACGACCTGCTGGACAGTTGAATCTCCACACATTATGTTCAAGGGGGAATTAGTTGTTGCCATGCTCTTCGTCTTTTCTGTGTTGATCTTGATGCTCATTTGGCCAGCATTTTGACGGATAGTATTGAGGAGATTCTGGAGTTTGGCCTTGTTACTTTCCATTAAGGCAATTTGGTCATCAAGATCCAGATCGGCTAGCTGCTTGCCTTCTCTAATTTGGATGCCAAATCCTGTACAATCAATGCTTTTGGGAGGGGGGGGGGGAGGGGGGTTCCAGGCCGGGAGGCCACCCCCTTTGTATGTGCCAGAGTTGACTATCTCTAAATAAACTAAAAAGTAAAAATAATTCAGGTCAACCTATCGAAATTACAGAGTTCTCTAAATACGTAGAGTAGAGCATTCTTTAATTAGCTTTCAAGACATAATTAATGCAGTTTGTTTCAACTATCTGTTGAGTCCTCAAAATGCGTAGAGTAAAGCATTTTTTAATGTGCTAACATGTAAAAAATAATTTATGTCGTTCCATTGACTAATAAGTAAAAAATATGTCGTTCTAACTAAACTGTAGAGTCATCTAAATACGTAGAGTCAGGTATGTACACAGGAACTTGTTTTTTTTTTTGGGGGGGGGGGAAGTCTTCAAATACCTTATTCTTTGAGAAGTACCAGAAAATTAACGAAAAAACTTGTGAAATTTCGTGAGAGCGGGCCCGGAGCCCCCCCCTCCCTGCGTACGTGCTAGAGCGGATTATTCTTTGATGCACTAACGAGTAAAAAATAACTCATGTCGCCTTAAATAAATTCCAGAGTTCTTTGATCACAGAGAGTGGAACATCTCTAAATGAACTAAAAAGTAAAAAATTGTTTATGTCTAACATAGAAGAGTTTGTCTGCATTTAGGATATTGTCATTCTAAAAATTCTAGTAAAAGATAACTTATTTCGTTCCAAATAAACAGTGGAGTCCTCTAAACGCGTAGAGTATCTTTAAATGCACTAAAAAGTAAAAATTAATTTATGTCGTTCAATTTAAACTGTAGGTCCTCTAAACGCATAGACTAGAGTATCTCTAAATTTACTAAACAGTGAAAAATAATATATTTCGTTCCAAGTCTTCTAACTAAACTATTGAGTCCTCTAAATGCATAGAGTATCTTTAGATGCACAATAACATAAAAAATAATGTTTGTCGACCCATCTAAACTTCACAATTCTTTAAACACGTAGTGCATTTAGAATATACCTAAATGCACTAAAAAGTAAATAAAAAATTGTGAGATTTCGGGGGGAGGTCGGGACCGGAGGACCCCCCTGCGTACTTGCCAGAGTGGAGTATCTCTAAATGCGCTTAAAAGTAAAAAATAATTTATGTCGTTCCAAGTCTTCTAACTAGACTGTTCAGTCCTCTAAATGCATAGAGTATCCCTAAATACGCATAAAAATAAAATGTAATTTGTCTTAATCCAACTAACTGTAAAGTCCTCTAAATGCGGAGAGTAGAATATCTCTAAATGCGCTAAAAAGTAACTAAAAAATTGTGAGATTTCGGGGGGAGGTCGGGACCGGAGGACCCCCCTGCGTACGTGCCAGAGTAGGGTATCTCTAAATGCACTAAAAATTAAAAAATAATTTATGTTGTTCCAAGTCTTCTAACTAAACTGTAGAGTCCCCTAAATACATAGAGCATCTCTAAATGCGCTAAAACATAAAAAATAATTTATGTCGTTCCATCTAAACTGTAGAGTCCTTTAAACACGTAGAGTAGAAGTAAATCTAAATGCACTAAAAAGTAACTAAAAAATTGTGAGATTTCGGGGGGAGGTCGGGACCGGAGGACCCCCCTGCGTACGTGCCAGAGTGGAGTATCCCTAGATACACTAAACAGTAAAAAGTACCTCATGTCGTTCCATCTAGATTGCTGAGTTCTTTAAATACGCAGAGTAGAGTATCTCTAAATAGACTAAAAAGTAAAAAAATAATTTTTGTCAATCCAAGTAAATGTAGAGTCCTCTAAATGCGTAGAGTAGAGTATCTCTAAATTCACTAAAAAGAAAAAAATAATTTATGTCGTTGTATTTAAACTGTAGAGCCCTCTAAATGCGTAGAGTAGAGTAAATTCAAACAAAATAGCATACAGCCTATTTGCTTTACAGAGAATAAAAAAGTGGTGGTATTGTAGTCTTGAGGGGAAGGTCACATAGACGAGGGTTTCCGATGCTTGCAATTGGGGGACGAACAAAGGTATGGATCTCACCAATTGCCGTTGGCTCGATGATAGTGACGTATTTGCTCACCACATGGGTATCACTAGCCAACAGTTGGATAGGGCCATTAAACTTTCTCTGTTTTTATTTTATCAATAATTAGCTCAACGCTCATTTTTTTCATACCTAATAAAACAGAAAAAGAATTGCTACTTGTATGTTTTTACTTCAAACTTATAAACTAATCAGTCACCTAAAAGGGTGTATCGATTAATATTGCATAGTTTTTGCAACTTGAATAGAGCTGGATAGTAAACCCAAAAAACTGACTGAGTCCAACTAATTGTGCTGATGGCTAATTTCTCCGGGATCTAAGCGTGAGGTAATCTATTACTTTTACGGTTATGATCACTACTTTCTATAGGATCTAGGCATTTTCAAAGAAACAAAATCATTATCCTACAAAGGCATCCATAAGTATAATTCATTTTGCTTAATAGACTTAAGTGTGCTAGACTGAGAAAAGTGGAGCTGTAGTAGATTCTGAGATCTAGCCCATCGTTGCTATGATTCTGAGGACACCGAAGGATTCACTAAAACAGAGCAATTTTCAGTCATCCAACAAGCCAGCCCAATTTTGTTCCGTTATCCATCGGTATTAGAGCTCCAGGAAACAGGAGTCAAGGCAATTCACTGCAACGTTTCTAAAGACAAGTTTATTAACATGACACTATTGACAATCACCCATTGACGCGGCTTCGGAATCTCAAACAGTCTTTGAAGATGTGTGCTCACTTTGCCGTGATTTTCAGTCAGTCGGTTCATTGTCTTATTCCAGTAACATAGTCCCCTTTTCACCCATCCTTATTTTTTCTTTTGACATTTTGGCCTAAAAGAAAACAAGATACATACAAAGCAGTTGCGTAAATTAGTTATCGTTTACAGAGCCAGGGGAATGCTCTAGTTCACTTCATAGGGGCGTGCCTTATCCTTACTGAAACAAAGGCACTCATGGCTCGGTGCAATAACAAGCCAAGTCCTAGGTGCTCTTGAGTCCCCATTCTCTTGG
This sequence comes from Artemia sp. Qi Xiang Cuo, assembly GCF_049724085.1. Lineage (NCBI taxonomy): Eukaryota > Metazoa > Arthropoda > Branchiopoda > Anostraca > Artemiidae > Artemia > Artemia sp. Qi Xiang Cuo. Next base: position 32,017,113 of record NC_142794.1, read on the forward strand.
GGCCCTCATTCCTCCTTCGTCTAGAAACAGTATTTCCATTCCAGTTTGGGAGTTTCCTCTAAAATGAGGAGTTTTGAGATCTTACAGGGGCAAATCCTTTCATTTGGGGATTCCATGGGGTTTCTAGCCTAACACTACCAAAGATTTTAGTCTCTTTGCTTCCTCATCTTGTTTCTAGACACTATGCTCTTATGTGACGGGATAACGCAATTCAAGAGACAATGCTCTGTATGAAGGGAAAAGAGAATCAAGAGGCGATTCTCCATGTGAAGGGAGAACGAGAATCAAGAAAAACGGTCTGTGAGGAGAGAGAAGCCTGGAGCCTAAATGCAACTAACAGAAAACCCTGTGATTTACCTTCCCAAAGTTATATCTTCGTTGATACATCCGAGGAGTCTGAAGTATGGCATTTTGACAGCTTCACTAATGATTCGTTGGTCCATATATTATAATCTTTCAAAGAAGAGGCAATTCATTTAGTTTATGATTAAAGTGCATTCTTTAAGATATTTTGGTACAAGGAATTGGTGTGGTCAGGGCTAGCCCTTGTTTCTATAGTTGACCTTACTGCAGAACCGTCCTAAATTTTACAAAATCTGTTTTGCTCCAGAGAGAGGGGACTTTTTGAGGGGTCCAAGGGCCTGTACGAGATTGGAAGGAAACGATTCTTGCATTTATTTCTTAAGTCCTTAGATGGTGTAAAAATGAGCCACGTCCAAGCTACATTTATTCCTCTTTTGTTTTTTATTTTAGAAAGTAACTATTGCTAGATTTGTTATCCTTACAGCATAGCCTCGTAATTTATTTAGGCTAAAAAGTAAAGGCCTCTCTCAAGAAATCTAAACAAAACTAGTACAAGTCCATACCAGATAGTCGATAAGGCATTGATCTTCTGCACTTGAAAAAATCCAAAGATACTACCATCTTGGAATGCAACTTCCCTAACTACCTTGTTTTTACTAAGTCTTTCTAGCTCGAGTCCTGATCTTTGAACTTTTTTGTCATTTTCTATTGCTTTTCTAGGGTTCAAAGCTTAGGGTGCTTTAATAAGTCTACACTCAAATTTTATTATAAAATTGGAATCATACTTGAATGACATCTATTCTATAATACAGTCTTCTGGCTGCATAAGATAGAATTATATAATTAATCAAGTAAATGAAGAATGAAAAGGATGAATAATAATGAAATAATGTAAGAAATCATTTACCTGATAAACTCTTACTGTTTTGTTGCAGTTAATTTTGTCTGGGTTATTAGAAATCCCGCATTTGTGTCCATATTTGGAGCAAATTCTTATCCTGTCACAATATAACTTGTATTATTACCAAGTAGCATGTATGAATAACAGTAGTTTCAATTGGGGGGGGGGGGGGTATTTTCCCATTAATTTTTTTCTGCATTCCCCCTCTCAGATTTAGGAAAATCTTTTCGTGGAATTATTATTGAAAAAGGGTTTGTTTTTATTCATATTTTTGTTAATGAAATTGAAAAAAACAACAAATTTTCCCTACCTGGAATATGAATAATAATCTTTTGCCCCCCGTCCCCAGGGTCATGTCTATATTTTTTTTTGGGGGGGGGGGGGAGGGGGTTACAAAAAAGGTTAAAAGAAACGCATCGGTAATTTCTTTAAATGTATTGCGTTACGTTTTGACGTATCAGACAAAAATATTGGAGGGGGGAGGAAACTGGATAATGTATATATCATGAAGGAGGAACTCCCAGGGTGAGGCATTTTCAGTACACTTTGGATTGGCTAACCCCTGTGATTACCCCAAGTGGGGGTAACTTAACAGCGTAAATTTTGGTAGTGGGGGGACTGCTTTCGCGTGGACCACTGTCCACATATTGAAAAGTGTTTTCCTTTGGGCCCCTTTTAAATGTCACACATTTTGCAGTTGAAAGGAACAAGTATAAAATTTTATGTTGTTAAGACAATAATGGGACATGTAAAATTGATCATTGGGCTCTTTTGAAAAGATTAATTTCTGGATTAAATTACAATTTTGAGATACTACGGAAAAATTGTGCCTAAAATCCAAGGTATATGAGAGAGTTGAGCGTATACTCTATAGAAAATGGTTTGGAATTTTCTCCAAAACATCTCTTAAATAAACATATTTTGTTTTTCTTAGTCTTGTGTTAAAGCAAATGATGGTATCAATGACCAGTCGCCATAATTAAATTAAATTGCCTCAACTGATTGAATTCCTGATGCATTTTGTTTTTGACAATACTCTGTAATTATTAAATACTGACTTTTAAATTGAACTAGGATTCGAATGAAATTGCTAAAATTTAGATAAAGTCCCAGAGGCTAGTCTTAAAAAGTGAAATGCCCTTGGTCACCACACATTTCATCAAGTTAATTGCGTTGACAACATATTAAACTAAAAATTCCTTCACTTCCGTTATAGCTTCTTGGAAGATTTAAATAGAGGGGCCTTTTGCTACAGCAATTGATCGACAACTCAGTTACATTACAATTATTTTTTAGCCTGATACCGAGTATTTATGTTATTTTCTGCGGATGTAGTTTTAGTACCATGTTATTAAAGTTGCCCATGAATTGCTCCTCATTGAATATATGGTCTCTCATCATATGGATTTTTGCCCGTATTTAGCCTACTTGATTGAACATTGAATTCCTTATTGTTTTCAAACTTTGTTAAAAAACTGATAAGGATTTATGTTACTATAATTTATTTTTAAATACTCAAGTCAACTCACCCATACCCTCCCAGCCAGGAACGTAATTTGCTATGGGGTAGGGGCTAACTGCCCCCTCCAGACTTAAGTTTGTCCCCAGACTTCTGTTTGCCCTTTAGCTGAAACTTTTATTTTCTGCCAACAAATCTTGTCAAAATTAAGATAAGCCTGCATAATTCAAGTATGCAGAGAAGCAGGTCTGTTTTCTTTAAACCAATCCTCAAGGTTACTTACAGCTCCTGTTTGTAGTTAGCAAATACTGCTCTGGTTATATAAACTTGTGGGAGGTAGACCCCAAAACCACTATGGATCCTCAAAAGGAGGGTTTCTTTTTTGGGGAAAACGAAATAGGAAGGGGATTATGACGAACTTTAGACCCCCAAATTACAATACAACCAAGTTTCTTTATAGATACTTTTGCTGATAATTATTAAAAAACTGTCAGTGTTTTTGGAACGTTTTTCGGCAATTTAGGTACAAATGGGAAAAAATTGTAATGACTACCAAATCACTTTTTGAAGACTAAGGTGACACCAAAAGGAGTATTTGTCATAAATTTTGGGCACTTTCATTGCCCTTTTTTGGAAACTGACAACCCCATAAATAACAAAAAAAAGATACACTGTGAATGTCGAAGCAGCATTTATATGTTTCGTAAATGTTGCAACATAGTAGTTTCTGCTCTTAAATTTCAATGGTATGCGTTAATTATGCTTTTACTTGCATTATTGTGCTTTATATCCTAATAATATAATTTGGGAAAGATTTTGTAACTTGCAAATAATATTTGACATCTTTTTTATACTATTAACATATTAATAATAGGAAAAAACTAAATTAATCACTAGAGTGTATTCCTTCCTTGCTGTGATTATAAACTGATCCTGAATTTGTCGATGAGGAGTCATGCACCTCAATAATAACTGTTACAATTTTTGAAAAACTGAATACCGAAGAAATGGCAACTCTGATCTTTGGTATGAGCTTGACTCAGTTAACTTATTAGAAAGTTAACTTTTAACATAAATAAAGTTCATCGGTTAAATTAATTGATGTATATATCTGTTTTTATCAGCTAAAAATCTGATACGAATCATACGATTTACGGTCTCTTAATGGGGCCCAGAATACTAAAGTGATTTTCGGAGACCGAAGGGATGTCTGGGCTTGCTCCGCTCCCCCCGCGTGTTCGTACGGTATTGCAGAACCTTAAGGCGGGACACCTCTTTCGAGGGGAAATTAAAGTCCATGAACCCTTATTAATTATGCAAATAGTATGATTTTCAAGTTGAATAGAAACCACACTGGTAGTTTCCTAGCCCCTGAATATGTTAAAAATCATATTTTTCTTCTGAAAAAAAGAAGAAAATTGTATATAATTTACAAAAGTTAATGGTGAAGAAGCCAATGACCACTCGCCGTACTTAAAGTGCCCAAACTGGATTAAAGTCCCTTTGCATCTTTTTTTTAAAATAGTCGGTATTATTAACTGCTGAAATTTAAATTGAACCAAGATACGAGTAAAATTGCTTTAAGATTCGAGTAAAATTGATTCGAAAGAAGGAGTTTTTGTCATAAATTTTGGGCACTTTCATTGCCCTTTTTTTGGCAAGTGATAACCCCATAAATAATAAAAAAAAAATACATAGTGAATGTCTAAGCAGCATTTATATGTTTCGTAAATGTTGCATCATAGATGTTTCAGCTCTGAAATTTCAATAATATGGGTTTATTATGCTTTTACATGTATTATTGTGCTTTATATCCTTAAAGTATAACTTGGGAAAGATTTTGTAACTTCTAATAATATTTAAAAGCTTTTTTAAGCTATTGGAATAATAATAATAATAGAAAAAACTAAATTAATCAATAGAGTGTATTCCTTCCTTGCAGTGATTATAAACCGATCCTTAATTTTTATAAATTTAAATCACCTACTCACAAAACTATTACAATTTTTGAAAAGCTAATTGCCGAAGAGATGGTAGTTCTGATTTATGATATAAGCTTGAATCAGTTAAGTAATTAAAATGTTAACTTTTAATATAAACAAAATTCATCGGTCGAGCCGTTGAATTAATAAGGGTGTATATCTGTTTTTATTAGCTTAAAATCTGATACGATTTACGGTCCCTAAATGGGGCCTAGAAAAATAAACTGAATGTCGGAGACCGGAGGGATGTCGGGGCTTGCTCCGTTCCCCCTGCGTCTTGGCACGATATTGCAGTACCTTAGGGTGGTACACCTCTTTCGAGAGGAAACTAAAGTCCATGAAGCCTAATCAATTATGCGAATAATACGCTTTTCAAATTTAATAGAAACCACACTGGTAGTTTCCTACCCCCTGAATATGTAAAAAATCATAATTTTCTTCTGAAATAAAAGGAGAAAATTGTATATAATTTACAAAATTTAATGATAAAGAAGCCAATGACCACTCACCATAATTAAAGTGCCCAAACTGGACTGAAGTCCCTATGCATCTTTTTTGAAAATAGTCCTTAATTTTTAGCTGCTGAAATTCAAATTGAACCAAGATTCGAGTAAAATTGCTGAAGCGATTGTTTTTGGCCTCAGATGAATTGGTTCAGCGGTCAGATATTAGTAGTAGTAGTAATGACTAAAGCCTCCTTTGATTATTAGCGAAAAAAGAATTGCCATAATCAGTAAGACGGCCATTGGGCTCTCACAAATTAAAGTTTCGACTATTCAGTCATACTGATCACGGAGTGAGAAACCCCTGATTTTCTTTACTCAAAAAGCTAAATGTGCATTCAAACGATTAAGATGTTTGCATATGAAAATATAATATTGCATTGCTATTTTCAAAAATATTTAGAGACTTTATGCATTGATGTAAAAAAGTTTTGTACACCTGCATCTGTTTCATTAATTGGAGTCTATAAGTGGCATTCAAAGCAAACGGATTTATGTCGGAAGATATCACTAAAATATTAGACTGCGACTAATCATGCTTACCTGGCTGGGAATATACCTTGATCATGAAGGAGGCGCTCCCTGGGTGAGGTCTTTCCATTGCATTTCGGATTGGTTGACCCCTGTGACTAGTTGATCTACCCCAAATGGGGGTAACTTAACAGCGTAGTTTTTGGTAGTGGGGTACTGCGTTCAAGCGGACCCCTGTCCACATAATGAAAAAAAAAATTCCTTTGGGCCCTTTTATGCGTCAAAAATTTTGCAGTTGAAAGGAAAAAGTATACACTTACATGTTTGAAATATTACGGAAGAATTGTGCCTAAAATCCAAGGTATATGAGAGAGTTGAGCGTATACTCTATAGAAAATGGTTTGGAATTTTCTCCAAAACATCTCTTCAATAAACATATTTTTTTTCTTAGTCTTGTGTTAAAGCAAATGATGGTATCAATGACCAGTCGCCATAATTAAATTAAATTACTGGTACTTGTCTTGAATCCGATAAACATGCGAAGACCCGCATAGAGAATTTTAAAGATACCATTTGAAAACAGGTTTCCGCTAGCTATTGAGTTGTTGTTCACTCTGTGACAAAGATTTAAACTTTGTTTTTTTTTGGGGTTGAAGGGGCAAAAAAGGTACTTATGTTAGGTTAGGTTATGTATTTAATATATGGTATGCTTTACCCCCCCCCCCTCCCTAATGTGCAAATATATAGCCCGTATTTGTTTCTATATTATGTTTTTATCCTATTTTGTTTTATTTCATTAACATTAACGAAACTTCACTTATCGCGTGTTTATTGGATTCAAGACAAGAACCAAATTGCCTCAACTGATTGAATTCCCGATGCATTTTGTTTTGAAAATCGTCTGTAATTATTAAATACTGTTTTTTAAATTGAGTTAGGATTCGAATCAAATTGCTGAAATTTAGATTAAGTCACAGAGGCTATTCTTAAAAAGTGAAATGCCCTTGATCACTACACATCTCATCAAGTCAATTGCGTTGGCAACATATCAAACAAAAAATTCCTTCATTACCGTTAAACTTCTTGGAAGATTTAAATAGGGGGGCGCATTGCTATATCAATTGATCGACCACTCAGTTGAATTACGATTATTTCTGAGTTTGATTACTGAATATTTATGTTATTTTCTGCGGGTGTAGTTTTAGTACCATGTTATTAAAGTTGCCCATGAATTGCTTCTTTATTGCTTCCAAATCTTATTAAAGCACCAATTAGGATTTACTAGGACTTTGTTTTAATACTCAAGTCAACTCACCCCCCTCCCACCCAGCGAGGGACGTAATTTGCTATGGGGCAGGGGCCGACTGTCCCCCTCAGACCTCAGTTTGCCCTTTAGCTGAAATTTAGTTTCTGCAAAAAAATATTGTCAAAATTATGATAAGCCTGCATAATATAAGTATCCAGAGAAACAGGTCAGTTTTCTTTTGTATATCTTTGTCTTTATGCTAATATATTACTCATTTTTCAGTTTCACTGTCATTTTCACTTCATTTAGGAAAATTGGCTCCAACCGACCCTTCCCCCCCCTCCCCCACCCCTAAGGTTTTTGACAAATTACGCTACGCCACTGCTCCCAGCCGTAAACCTTCAAAAGCCTACTGCACCTCTTACACTTTCCTAAACATAGAATATATTTTAAACATTTTTAAATAATTAGAATATATACCAATGAGGAATTACTGTTAAAATGGAATCTTGAATTGCTGAGATTCACTGTCATTGTCACTTCATTTAGGAAAATTGGCTCCAACCCCCCCCCCTCCAACCCCCAGGATTTTGACAAATTACGCTACGCCACTGCTCCCAGCCGTAAACCTTCAAAAGCCTACTGCACCTCTTACACTTTCCTAAACATAAAATATATTTTAAACATTTTTCAATAATTAGAATATATACCAATGAGGAATTACTGTTAAAATGGAATCTTGAATTGCTGAGATTTTCACAAATTACTATCATTATATATTAAACATTCAATTTATTTTTATCACTTATTCCCAGTCATTTTGCTTTTGAACAGTGGCGTTGCTTCAGGGGGGGGGGGAGTTTTCCACCAATAACTTGGAGAAAAAATTAGTATATAGCCCACGCCCCTCGACTATCCGGATGGAGACCCCTCTTGCCTCCCTAATAAAAACATTGGACCTACGCTCCTGCTTTTGAATAGTGTTTTTCTCCTTTTTTTAACACATGCGTAGTTTTCAATAAACCACAAATGACTCTAACAACTATAAAAGACTTTCGGCTAAAGGGATAGGAGAATACATTGCAAGAAACCCTAATTATTTCCAGGAAAGCTTAAATGGCAAAATAACTATTTCTACTAGTTTTAAATTTGCATTATGTTATGACTTCACAAGCTTACCTTACTATCTAATATTTCCCTTTACTTTTGTCTGAAAAACTTCTATTTTGGAAAATCTCTTATGAAACTTTATATGGTATAGCTAAAAATAAAGCTTTCCAGCGGAAAAAGCCCACTAAATAAAATCTTCAATCTTGAATTGCTGAGATTATCAGAAATTAATATCATTATATATTAAACATTCAATTTATTTTTATCACTTTTCCCCAGTCATTTTGCTTTTGAACAGTGGCGTCGTATGGGAGGAGGGCAAGGGGTAAATTATTCCTCATTAATTCGGAGAAAAAAAATTACTATATTACCCATGCCCCTTGACTCTCCAAATATTAAACATTGAATTTATTTTTATCACGCGTTCCCAATCATTTTGCTTTTGAACAGTGGCGTTGCTTGGGGGGGGGGGGGCATTTTATCCCCAATAATTCGGAGAAAAAATTATTATATACCCCATGCCCCTTAACTCTCTGGATGGAGACCCCTCTTGCCCCACTAATAAAAACACTGGATCTAAGCCCCTGCTTTTAAATAGTATTTTTTTTAAGATACACATACGTACTTTTCAATAAACACACAAATGACACTAACAACTATAGAAGACTTAGGGTTAAAGGGAGAGGGGAACATATTCCTCGAAACACTAAGTATTTCCTGGAAAGATTAAATGGCAAATCAATAATTTTTGATGGTTTTAAATTTGCATTATTTTATGACTTCATAAGCTTACCTTTGCATTCAATATTTGTCTAAAACACTTCCTTTGCTTTCCATTTTGCTTTGTCTAAAATTTGCTTTGCCTTCCATTTGCTTTGTCTAAAACACTTCCTCATTTTGAAAGTCTTTTATGAAGTTTTTTAATTGTGTAGCTAAAAGAAGCTTTTCAAACAGTTCGTGGTAACGAACTGTAAGTAAGGAGTGACCCTGCTCAATAGTAACCGAAAGTCTAAAAAACAGAATTTTGATATCAGTAGATGCCTCACAAGAATTGGATTTTTATGCTGATTTCAAATATATAAGTTTCATCAAACTTGGTCAAACCCATCAAAAGTTACGAGCCTGAAGAAATTTGCCTTATTTTCAAAAAAGGGGGAAACGTCCCCTAAAAGTGGTAGAATCCTAATGAAAATCAAACCATCAGATTCAGCGTAACAGAAAACCCTACTATTTATGTACCAAGCTCCTATCTGCAAAAATGTGGAATTTTGTATTTTTTTGCCAGAAGACAGATCACGGATGCGTGTTTATTTGTTTGATTTTTTGTTTTTCTCAGGGGTCATCATATCAATCCAGTAGTCCTAGAATATCGTGAGAGGGCTCATTCAAACGGAAATTAAAAGATCTAGTGCCCTTTTTAAGTGACCAAAAAACTTGGAGGGCAACTTGGCCCCCTCCCACGCTCATTTTTTCCCAAGGTCACTCAATATAATTTTTAGACAGCCATTTTGTTCAGCATGGTCGAAAAATACAATAACTATGTCTTTGAGGATGACTTAATCCCCCACAGTCCCTGGGGGAAGGTGTACAAGTTATGAACTTTGCCCAATGTATACATACAGTATGGGTTATTTGGAAATATAAAGAAGTTGTCAGGGGGGATTTTATCTATTAGTTGGGGGTGGGGATGGGTCGGAGGTTGCGTGGAAAGGTCTTTCCATGGAGGAAGTTTTCATGGGGGAAGGGATATTGCTATGAAGGTGGCGCCGGATTTCCCAGCGTTATTTAAAAAAAGGATCAGAAATTACATAAAAAAAAAAATTTTCGACTGAAAGTAAGGAGCAACATCGAAACTTAAATCGACAAGAAATTATTACGTATATGATTGGGTTTGCCCCCTAGTCATGACCTCGCTCTATACGCTAAGGTTGTTTTTGTACTTTCATCAGAGCTATTTATTCTAACTAACGGCTTTTGTGATTAAGGGGTCATTCATAAAGAATTGGAACAGAATTTTTTTGACTAATTGACTAAGGGGCGAACCCCCTAAAACATGTTATAAAAATATACGAATACAGAAGTTCGTTACGTAAGTTAATTCGAAAGTTATGTCACAAAAAAATTTCGAGAAAGCCATTTAGCCAAAAAAAGTAAAATTATTATGAAAATTTTGTTTTAATTATTCATGTACGGTGAGCCAAAATCAAAGCTGCATTAATTCAAAAACGTTCAGAGATTAAATAAAAAAACAAGTTTTTTTTAACTGAAAGTAAGGAGCGACATTAAAACTTAAAACGAACAGAAATTATTGCGTATATGAAAGGGGCTGTCCCCTCCTTAACGCCTCGCTCTTTACGCTAAAGTTTGACTCTGTCTCACAACTTCATTAAAAAAAAACCCAAAAAACTAGCAATGATGAGCTAGTAATGACTATAATGTGATTCTTAATTTATTAACTTTTGTAACAACAGTAATAATCTATTACAATTGTTTAAAAGCTGATTTCCGAAGAGATGGTAACTCTGAGTCTGGGTATCAGCTTGACTCAGTTAAATAATTAAAAAGTTAACTTTTAATATAAACAAAATTCATCGGTTGAGTTCTGAGGGGCAAATATCTGACTTATCAACTTAATATCGAATAGGGTCAGTGTTGCCAGACGTAGCATACTTATGTTGAATATAGCATAATTAGGAAGCATCCAAGCATTATTCTCCTTAGGATAGCATTATCTAAGAAAATGTAGATCAAGTTATAACATCTCATCAAAAAATAAAACAAACTTGAGGCTTTTGAAATGTATTTGCCATTCGGTCTAATTATCTGCCAACTCTGTGTACAGCTGAGAAACCAAAGATTGCTGAAAAATTTGCAAGGAAGGTTGTGGGGACGGTGATCATTTTTGAAGTCTCTTCAGTTTTTAAATGCCAAAATGGCTCCAGGAACCAAAAGAAAAAATATTTCACCACTAAGTGTAGTAGTGAACAGGTTTCCAAGTCTCATGCAAGAACTGAACTGACTCCGGGTGGTGCAAGCTGCCAAATGATTTTAGTGACTCCAGAAAGGAAGACTCGATCAAAATGACTACATATTTGATGTGGAGAAAAACGAATAACTTCGCTGACGAAGGAGTTTTTTAGATATTGCCGAACTAGCCAGGAGGGCCCTGTCCCTACTGCATTTGAACGCAAACTTCGAAAGAATTTTTTCTTGGATGAGTGTTTTTAAGACTGAAATGCAAAACAGGCTGAAAAATAAAGGATTGAAGCCATCCTGGTCATGAAATCGGAACTAAGAAAGAAATATACAGTTTGCTGCAGATACACCCCTACAAACAATCAGATAAGGTTCCACGATTCTCAAACCATTATGTAGCCCTTCCGAAAGCAATCTATGCTCAAAAACCAAAGATTGCCTTTTTTCCCCTTTTTTGCGTATATAAAGTAAAATTTTGATGATGAGGTAAGGCACTATGTTTTCATAGTCGACCACTTCTGAAAGAAAGACAGCTCGCAACAATATATATATATATATATATATATATATATATATATATATATATATATATATATATATATATATATATATATATATATATATATATATATATATATATATATATATATATATATATATATATATATATATATATATATATATATATATATATATATATATATATATATATATATATATATATATATATATATATATATATATATATACAGATTATTATTAGAAATAGATTAGAAATAGATTATTATTATTATCAGATTATATTCTATTCAGAGGTTTTATGAAGATTAAATAAAAAAGAAGGTTTTTCAACTGAAAGTAAGGAGCAACATTAAAACTTAAAACGAACAGAAATTATTACGAATATGAAAGGGATTACCTCTTTCTCAACACCTCGCTCTTTACGCTAAAGTTTCTTAGTACTTTTAAAAAAACGTCATATCGTTGCAAATAAACGTTCCTTGTGTTTCGTGAGTCGTTCTTAAGGAATTGGAACAAAATTCAAACTTTAGTGTAAAGAGCGAGGTGTTGAGGAGGAGGCAACCCCCTTCATATACCTAATGATGAAAAGGCGAGACATCATTGTTTCTTATTAAAAAAGTCATTTTAATTTTTGCTCAAGTTGGAGTTCTGCAATTCTTCTAAATAGGTTTCTTGGCTATGGTAATCCTAGTGGCGAAATTTTATTTTCGAACCAACCAATTATTACGGTGTATTGGGCTATTTTTCAAATTCCCATAAGTTTGTTTGCGCAATAAACTTTCACCACTAAGATTAATAGAAATGACGGTTACCATTCCTGACTCAGCCTCAAATGACGAATATTTCTCAGTGAACAATTTTTATCAAAATATGTTTTCAAATTTGGGTTAAAATAGGTTAAAGTACATTCTTTACCAGGTTGTGGTGGATAACACAACCATTACGAGAGGCATTATGCATAGGCAATTTCATCTTAATCTAGTGATTTTGAGTTTCAAAAATTTCTATATTATAAAATTATTCAATAAAAACGTTTCTAGCAGATGGCGTGACCAAGATAATGTATTTTGGTTTCTTCCCTTCATAAATCCTTAAAGCTTGAAATTTGTTTAATTGAAATTAATAACTTACTGGGAATTTGCATCACATTCTAGTAACAGAATTAGGAAATATACAATTCGTTTGTATCTTCAATGTGTAAATCTTTGGGACTATAATAAACTCGTAAAAAGAAAGGGACATGTGAAAACTATAATCAAAGAAGACAAAGGAGACAAAATAAAATATTTGGTAGTTAGGTTCTTGTCCCTCTTTGTGAGCGCTTACCTTTCTCTTAGCTGTAATAGTGTGTCTCTATGTTGAAAGACAGGAGCTTTGATGAAAAGACCTGCAAAAGAATTATAAGCTTAAAGATTTAAGGTTAAAGGTTAAAGGTTTAAGCTTAAAGGTTCTTGTCCCTCTTTGTGAGCGCTTACCTTTCTCTTAGCTGTAATAGTGTGTCTCTATGTTGAAAGACAGGAGCTTTGATGAAAAGACCTGCAAAAGAATTATAAGCTTAAAGATTTAAGGTTAAAGGTTAAAGGTTTAAGCTTAAAGGTTCTTGTCCCTCTTTGTGAGCGCTTACCTTTCTCTTAGCTGTAATCGTGTGTCTTTATGTTGAAAGACAGGAGCTTTGATGAAAAGACCTGCAAAAGAATTATAAGCTTAAAGATTTAAGGTTAAAGGTTAAAGGTTTAAGCTTAAAGGTTCTTGTCCCTCTTTGTGAGCGCTTACCTTTCTCTTAGCTGTAATCGTGTGTCTTTATGTTGAAAGACAGGAGCTTTGATGAAAAGACCTGCAAAAGAATTATAAGCTTAAAGATTTAAGGTTAAAGGTTAAAGGTTTAAGCTTAAAGGTTCTTGTCCCTCTTTGTGAGCGCTTACCTTTCTCTTAGCTGTAATCGTGTGTCTCTATGTTGAAAGACATGAGCTTTGATGAAAAGACCTGCAAAAGAATTATAAGCTTAAAGATTTAAGGTTAAAGGTTAAAGGTTTAAGCTTAAAGGTTCTTGTCCCTCTTTGTGAGCGCTTACCTTTCTCTTAGCTGTAATAGTGTGTCTCTATGTTGAAAGACAGGAGCTTTGATGAAAAGACCTGCAAAAGAATTATAAGCTTAAAGATTTAAGGTTAAAGGTTAAAGGTTTAAGCTTAAAGGTTCTTGTCCCTCTTTGTGAGCGCTTACCTTTCTCTTAGCTGTAATAGTGTGTCTCTATGTTGAAAGACAGGAGCTTTGATGAAAAGACCTGCAAAAGAATTATAAGCTTAAAGATTTAAGGTTAAATGTTAAAGGTTTAAGCTTAAAGGTTCTTGTCCCTCTTTGTGAGCGCTTACCTTTCTCTTAGCTGTAATAGTGTGTCTCTATGTTGAAAGACAGGAGCTTTGATGAAAAGACCTGCAAAAGAATTATAAGCTTAAAGATTTAAGGTTAAAGTTAAGTTTAAGCTTAAAGGTTCTTGTCCCTCTTTGTGAGCGCTTACCTTTCTCTTAGCTGTAATAGTGTGTCTCTATGTTGAAAGACAGGAGCTTTGATGAAAAGACCTGCAAAAGAATTATAAGCTTAAAGATTTAAGGTTAAAGGTTAAAGGTTTAAGCTTAAAGGTTCTTGTCCCTCTTTGTGAGCGCTTACCTTTCTCTTAGCTGTAATAGTGTGTCTCTATGTTGAAAGACAGGAGCTTTGATGAAAAGACCTGCAAAAGAATTATAAGCTTAAAGATTTAAGGTTAAAGGTTTAAGCTTAAAGGTTCTTGTCCCTCTTTGTGAGCGCTTACCTTTCTCTTAGCTGTAATAGTGTGTCTCTATGTTGAAAGACAGGAGCTTTGATGAAAAGACCTGCAAAAGAATTATAAGCTTAAAGATTTAAGGTTAAAGGTTTAAGCTTAAAGGTTCTTGTCCCTCTTTGTGAGCGCTTACCTTTCTCTTAGCTGTAATAGTGTGTCTCTATGTTGAAAGACAGGAGCTTTGATGAAAAGACCTGCAAAAGAATTATAAGCTTAAAGATTTAAGGTTAAAGGTTTAAGCTTAAAGGTTCTTGTCCCTCTTTGTGAGCGCTTACCTTTCTCTTAGCTGTAATAGTGTGTCTATATGTTGAAAGACAGGAGCTTTGATGAAAAGACCTGCAAAAGAATTATAAGATTTAAGTTTTAAGGTTAAAGGTTTAAGCTTAAAGGTTCTTGTCCCTCTTTGTGAGCGCTTACCTTTCTCTTAGCTGTAATAGTGTGTCTCTATGTTGAAAGACAGGAGCTTTGATGAAAAGACCTGCAAAAGAATTATAAGCTTAAAGATTTAAGGTTAAAGGTTAAAGGTTTAAGCTTAAAGGTTCTTGTCCCTCTTTGTGAGCGCTTACCTTTCTCTTAGCTGTAATAGTGTGTCTCTATGTTGAAAGACAGGAGCTTTGATGAAAAGACCTGCAAAAGAATTATAAGCTTAAAGATTTAAGGTTAAAGGTTAAAGGTTTAAGCTTAAAGGTTCTTGTCCCTCTTTGTGAGCGCTTACCTTTCTCTTAGCTGTAATAGTGTGTCTCTATGTTGAAAGACAGGAGCTTTGATGAAAAGACCTGCAAAAGAATTATAAGCTTAAAGATTTAAAGGTTAAAGGTTTAAGCTTAAAGGTTCTTGTCCCTCTTTGTGAGCGCTTACCTTTCTCTTAGCTGTAATAGTGTGTCTTTATGTTGAAAGACAGGAGCTTTGATGAAAAGACCTGCAAAAGAATTATAAGCTTAAAGATTTAAGGTTAAAGGTTAATAAGCTTAAAGGTTCTTGTCCCTCTTTGTGAGCGCTTACCTTTCTCTTAGCTGTAATAGTGTGTCTCTATGTTGAAAGACAGGAGCTTTGATGAAAAGACCTGCAAAAGAATTATAAGCTTAAAGATTTAAGGTTAAAGGTTAAAGGTTTAAGCTTAAAGGTTCTTGTCCCTCTTTGTGAGCGCTTACCTTTCTCTTTAGCTGTAATAGTGTGTCTCTATGTTGAAAGACAGGAGCTTTGATGAAAAGACCTGCAAAAGAATTATAAGCTTAAAGATTTAAGGTTAAAGGTTAAAGGTTTAAGCTTAAAGGTTCTTGTCCCTCTTTGTGAGCGCTTACCTTTCTCTTAGCTGTAATCGTGTGTCTTTATGTTGAAAGACAGGAGCTTTGATGAAAAGACCTGCAAAAGAATTATAAGCTTAAAGATTTAAGGTTAAAGGTTAAAGGTTTAAGCTTAAAGGTTCTTGTCCCTCTTTGTGAGCGCTTACCTTTCTCTTAGCTGTAATCGTGTGTCTCTATGTTGAAAGACAGGAGCTTTGATGAAAAGACCTGCAAAAGAATTATAAGCTTAAAGATTTAAGGTTAAAGGTTAAAGGTTTAAGCTTAAAGGTTCTTGTCCCTCTTTGTGAGCGCTTACCTTTCTCTTAGCTGTAATAGTGTGTCTCTATGTTGAAAGACAGGAGCTTTGATGAAAAGACCTGCAAAAGAATTATAAGCTTAAAGATTTAAGGTTAAAGGTTAAAGGTTTAAGCTTAAAGGTTCTTGTCCCTCTTTGTGAGCGCTTACCTTTCTCTTAGCTGTAATCGTGTGTCTTTATGTTGAAAGACAGGAGCTTTGATGAAAAGACCTGCAAAAGAATTATAAGCTTAAAGATTTAAGGTTAAAGGTTTAAGCTTAAAGGTTCTTGTCCCTCTTTGTGAGCGCTTACCTTTCTCTTAGCTGTAATAGTGTGTCTCTATGTTGAATGACAGGAGCTTTGATGAAAAGACCTGCAAAAGAATTATAAGCTTAAAGATTTAAGGTTAAAGGTTAAAGGTTTAAGCTTAAAGGTTCTTGTCCCTCTTTGTGAGCGCTTACCTTTCTCTTAGCTGTAATAGTGTGTCTCTATGTTGAAAGACAGGAGCTTTGATGAAAAGACCTGCAAAAGAATTATAAGCTTAAAGATTTAAGGTTTAAGCTTAAAGGTTCTTGTCACTCTTTGTGAGCGCTTACCTTTCTCTTAGCTGTAATAGTGTGTCTCTATGTTGAAAGACAGGATCTTTGATGAAAAGACCTGCAAAAGAATTATAAGCTTAAAGATTTAAGGTTAAAGGTTTAAGCTTAAAGGTTCTTGTCCCTCTTTGTGAGCGCTTACCTTTCTCTTAGCTGTAATAGTGTGTCTCTATGTTGAAAGACAGGAGCTTTGATGAAAAAGACCTGCAAAAGAATTATAAGCTTAAAGATTTAAGGTTAAAGGTTAAAGGTTTAAGCTTAAAGGTTCTTGTCCCTCTTTGTGAGCGCTTACCTTTCTCTTAGCTGTAATCGTGTGTCTTTATGTTGAAAGACAGGAGCTTTGATGAAAAGACCTGCAAAAGAATTATAAGCTTAAAGATTTAAGGTTAAAGGTTAAAGGTTTAAGCTTAAAGGTTCTTGTCCCTCTTTGTGAGCGCTTACCTTTCTCTTAGCTGTAATCGTGTGTCTTTATGTTGAAAGACAGGAGCTTTGATGAAAAGACCTGCAAAAGAATTATAAGCTTAAAGATTTAAGGTTAAAGGTTTAAGCTTAAAGGTTCTTGTCCCTCTTTGTGAGCGCTTACCTTTCTCTTAGCTGTAATCGTGTGTCTCTATGTTGAAAGACAGGAGCTTTGATGAAAAGACCTGCAAAAGAATTATAAGCTTAAAGATTTAAGGTTAAAGGTTAAAGGTTTAAGCTTAAAGGTTCTTGTCCCTCTTTGTGAGCGCTTACCTTTCTCTTAGCTGTAATCGTGTGTCTTTATGTTGAAAGACAGGAGCTTTGATGAAAAGACCTGCAAAAGAATTATAAGCTTAAAGATTTAAGGTTAAAGGTTAAAGGTTTAAGCTTAAAGGTTCTTGTCCCTCTTTGTGAGCGCTTACCTTTCTCTTAGCTGTAATAGTGTGTCTCTATGTTGAAAGACAGGAGCTTTGATGAAAAGACCTGCAAAAGAATTATAATCTTAAAGATTTAAGGTTAAAGGTTAAAGTTTTAAGCTTAAAGGTTCTTGTCCCTCTTTGTGAGCGCTTACCTTTCTCTTAGCTGTAATAGTGTGTCTCTATGTTGAAAGACAGGAGCTTTGATGAAAAGACCTGCAAAAGAATTATAAGCTTAAAGATTTAAGGTTAAAGGTTAAAGGTTTAAGCTTAAAGGTTCTTGTCCCTCTTTGTGAGCGCTTACCTTTCTCTTAGCTGTAATAGTGTGTCTTTATGTTGAAAGACAGGAGCTTTGATGAAAAGACCTGCAAAAGAATTATAATCTTAAAGATTTAAGGTTAAAGGTTAAAGGTTTAAGCTTAAAGGTTCTTGTCCCTCTTTGTGAGCGCTTACCTTTCTCTTAGCTGTAATCGTGTGTCTTTATGTTGAAAGACAGGAGCTTTGATGAAAAGACCTGCAAAAGAATTATAAGCTTAAAGATTTAAGGTTAAAGGTTAAAGGTTTAAGCTTAAAGGTTCTTGTCACTCTTTGTGAGCTCTTACCTTTCTCTTAGCTGTAATCGTGTGTCTTTATGTTGAAAGACAGGAGCTTTGATGAAAAGACCTGCAAAAGAATTATAAGCTTAAAGATTTAAGGTTAAAGGTTAAAGGTTTAAGCTTAAAGGTTCTTGTCCCTCTTTGTGAGCGCTTACCTTTCTCTTAGCTGTAATAGTGTGTCTCTATGTTGAAAGACAGGAGCTTTGATGAAAAGACCTGCAAAAGAATTATAAGCTTAAAGATTTAAGGTTAAAGGTTAAAGGTTTAAGCTTAAAGGTTCTTGTCCCTCTTTGTGAGCGCTTACCTTTCTCTTAGCTGTAATAGTGTGTCTCTATGTTGAAAGACAGGAGCTTTGATGAAAAGACCTGCAAAAGAATTATAAGCTTAAAGATTTAAGGTTAAAGGTTAAAGGTTTAAGCTTAAAGGTTCTTGTCCCTCTTTGTGAGCGCTTACCTTTCTCTTAGCTGTAATAGTGTGTCTCTATGTTGAAAGACAGGAGCTTTGATGAAAAGACCTGCAAAAGAATTATAAGCTTAAAGATTTAAGGTTAAAGGTTTAAGCTTAAAGGTTCTTGTCCCTCTTTGTGAGCGCTTACCTTTCTCTTAGCTGTAATAGTGTGTCTCTATGTTGAAAGACAGGAGCTTTGATGAAAAGACCTGCAAAAGAATTATAAGCTTAAAGATTTCCCAAGAGCTTGATGGAGGTAGAAAAATAACTTCCCTTTCTTTGTGTTTGAGCCATGAGTATTTTCAAATCCCCTGTAGGGCCACATTTGCCATGAATTAAAGAGAATAATCAAAATTCAAGTTCCATATTAGCCACTCCACACGAGCAATAATAGAAACCTTTTCCTTATTTTCCTGTTTGTATAAGCGTCAAGAATTCCCTTACCCCTGAGCGCCTAGAGCAACATAGACTTACTGAACTTCATTTCCTTAGAAACAAAAATATGGACTGGAAAGCTTTCAATAAGTAGACCGAAGTCATTCTTAACCTCAAGGGATTCAGGGATAGAAGCGAACAAATTGGGATAGGATATCCTACGTCTTCCTTGTCAATTCCAAAATGAATAAACTCATTCAAAAGCTTGTGCCAACCCAAGGGATATAACAAAATTAAAGTAGCAATTTTGCCGTGTGCCGGAGCATTAAATTGAATCGTAAGGCATCTAATAGAAGTTTTTATTATTGGTTTATTTCAATTGAATGTTGTTAGTATAAACTTGCGAGCTTAGTCTGTTTGTACCTAAGTCTACCCAACTAATAAAAGATGAGTTCGAAGCAGAATCTTTCTACCTGGACTAACTTTGAGCAAAACAGAAAGGTTTTATCTGTTTCATTCAAATTAGTTCTGCAGAAAAAAAGTTTTATTTGGTACCTCATATTCAGCTAGATTTAGTTTGTTGTTTATTTTAATTTTATTTAAATGAATTCTTAAGAGATAATAGAAAAATTCTTATAATGAGTTTGGGTCAGCGATGTCCATAATCATCACTCTTCTAAGCAAACAGAAGTTGAAGGGACAGCCGCATCAAAAGCATCTGGTATTACATTAGCCCTTGACCCTCTCTAATCATTAGGTTTTCCATATTTCTTAGAAATTCACTGGAAGACATCCATTACATTTTTTATGTTATTTTGATGTAAATCCTATATTCTAGTTTTACAGTATTATTAAAAACAATTATGTTAATTCTGGTTTAAAAATATTTGTGTCACATATTTGAAATAATATGCAAAATATATTATATTATTTTATTTTACATCCTATATACAGAATGTATATTATGTATTACAAGTAATTTTTTTAAACTTAATTTTCTCTACTCATCTACTTTTCACTCTTTTCTCAAACTTGCTGATTTGGAACGCTTCGAGCCACTTTCAAAAATCAGATACGCCATCTGTCTTATGGTAATTGTGACGGAACTATGCCAAGTGAGTTTGGAGATTATGCCAAGGGTGGTGGAACTATTTCATGTGCTTTGGAAATCTGCGGCACGCCTGGCACTCCAAGATTCAGGCCAGAAATAATTTCTTAGATCACGGGCCCTTTTCTATTTACAAATTAAACAAATGAAAATATAGAAAAACTGGTGTAATTTTTTAAATAAGGCGTATCCACTGTCTTCCGTAGACCACCGTCATCTGTAGACCAGATGGCGGAAAGTAAGTGATCCCACAAAATACCCTTTAAGAAAGACAGTATTTTGAAAGTATGATTCTTAATTGCTGTATATCTATAGCACAAAAACCTTAAAACCTTTATTTTTTTTTAATTTTGAGTGTAAGATTTTTGTACTCGTAGCTTCTTTCCTTTTCTTAGCCAAGTTTGTCAAAGTGTTTCGTCAAATTTCAGCCTTTCATCATTTTGCCTTTCCAGTTACGGTCTCCGAAATGGGACGAGTTTTTTTTTATTATTTATTTATGTTTTCATCGGTACATTCCTCACTGTTGTATTGTGAGCCTGATTCTCTTCCCTGTGAACCATTATGAATAGTAAAGGTATTTGTAATTTCAAAATTTAATATTTGTATCTGATAACCAGTTTCGATTGCCTCCCTTCTTTGCCATCATCTTCACAATGTTGTAATATGCGTGTGTTGTACACTGTCTCAGATTTATGTAAGGCAATTCTTTTTTGTTCTACCGTTGCTTGACGTTGTATTTTTACTTGATCCAAAGTTTGAGTTTTAGCTTGAGTCGATTTTTAATTGTGCCTACCTTCTAGTAACATCGCGCTCGTTCTATCCTATAAAAAGAAAAATTAAATGAGTATTTGACATATAAAAAGACATAGGCTGCATCGGAAAATAATTTCAATTATAGTATTATCAAAAACACACAATTTCTACAAAAATCGAACCTTTTACAAACACAACTTTTAAAAAGATTGAAGACTGTAGATTCCGAAGAGACCTTCTCAGTGAATTCTGAAAAATACATTGATGCTAGGGTGTAATTCAGGTGGAGTTACCTAGTTTGACCCCCCCCCCCCCCCGACAAAAATTCCAGATACTGTTTTGCTTTCTGTCTTACCTCAGATTATAAAATGAAATCTTGCTATGAGTAATGGCAATTGTTTGAAATTTTTAATATAAGGTTATTTGAAATTTTTGAAATTGTTTGAAATTTTTAATATAAGGTTATTTATTTCATATATATTTATATGAAATAAATATATTTTATAGTATGCCTTAAAAATGTGCTCAAGCCGCATCTATACTGTTAAGTCTTAAAAAGAAAAACAAATTTGTAGTCCAGGGACGTTGCTTTACAGAATGAAGTCAGAACTAACTCCAGTGCCTCATAATATCTTGACTAGTCACAAAGCCCCATTATTATGTCATGATAGAAGATGCTATATTGCCATCGGTAGACTATCTTCAAAAATTAAGCTGTGGAGGGAGTTACGGAATTTCGCCTTTTGAGGATTAATTACTCAACTTCTGTTTCTTAGAGTGTCAGCTTGACTAGATTGAAATCTTCTGGGCCAGGATGATATGGCTTTCATTTAACTCCAATTACTCCATCTTTTCCATTAATTACTCCATCCAATTAACTCCAATTACTTCATCTTTTGCTGCTCAAAAACTTTCGAGTAAAACTTTCGAGTAACTTTCGAGTAAAAGATCCAGAATAATACATAGTACGACAATACACACCACGAATAGGATAAGTGTAGCAATATTAAAGACCAGTTGGTGACTCTAAATGAAAGGTTTAATGTGGCCACAATGCGTGATTTTTGCAACTATATCCTCTCAGTGGCATCAATGGGCGAGATTCTGCCTCCTCCCAATATTTTTGTCCCTTTCCCCTGGATTTTGAAAAATGCTGTTGGTTGGGTATTGTCGGGTATCATTGAAAGGCACCTTTTTGTTAGTATTTTCTAAGAGAAAATGAAAAACGTTAAATCTGTCCCAACAAGAATAGAAAATATATTTTACACTCCTCCCCGACCTAGATTTTGAAGATTTTAAGCTGTATCAATTCTTCTTCTGGTGAACTTTCTTTTGTTGATCAACCACTGTAAAAGTGACAAGCCAAACATTTAAGAGCTCCGCTAGACATAATCAGAG
This sequence comes from Artemia sp. Qi Xiang Cuo, assembly GCF_049724085.1. Taxonomy (NCBI): domain Eukaryota; kingdom Metazoa; phylum Arthropoda; class Branchiopoda; order Anostraca; family Artemiidae; genus Artemia; species Artemia sp. Qi Xiang Cuo. Next base: position 32,039,127 of record NC_142794.1, read on the forward strand.
GCAACGCTATAGCGTTGCCTATAGTAAAGGTCATACGGCTCAAATGTTTTATTATTTATTAATTTAAAAAAACTTTCCGAAAAATAAGTTTTTCAAAGAAAATTAAAGGCCATTTTAAACTTAAGCTCAGCAGATAGAAATACCTGTTAACATTCAAACTCAAAACAACCAGAAATTAAATAAACAATCATAGCAAAAAACATACAACAAGTAATAATTTAAATGAATAAATATATCTTAAAGCGAGTAATGCTTAGATTGAACATGAAAATCTATTTTAAAACGAAAAAAATATTTTGCTATTGAAGTATAAATGAAACTTAAAACGAACAGAAATTAAATAAACAATCAATGCAAACAAACATACAATAGATATTAATGTAAATAAACAAATAAATCTTAAAACGAGTGAAACTTAAATTGAATATGCAAATAAAGCTCGAAACGAACAAAAATCAATGCAAACAAGAGTTTGGATATCACTTCCTTCTTTCATTGTAAAAGTCTAAAACCTACTGTGTCATTGCCACTTTACTGAAGACCAATTTTATTACAATATTTTCATTTGTTTTTAATATGGAATATAAACATTAAAATTATATTAAAATTATGAGCTGACGAGCTTTCAGCAATTAATATCATTATACATCAAATATTCAGTTTAATTTATTATTTCTTTCTAAAATTGTTCAAGACGAATATAGTTTCACTAAAAACAAGAGTTTGGATGCTGCCCCCTTCCTTAACTGTAAATAAAAACCAAAAGCCTACTGCGTCATTGGCGCTTAACTAAAAACAAATAATATTACTAATATTTTCTTTTCCAGTTCTCACAGCATTAAAAATAAAAATAAAATTACAGTGAAATAAATTCTTGAACTGATGGATCTTTCAACAATTAATATCATTATACATCAAATATTCAATTTTTACCCGAGTTTTTGTTATATGATCTATGAACTATTTTTTAACAAAATAGCTATCTCAAAGTTTTTCGGATGCATTTGGGAAAAAAGGGCATGGGGGGGGGGGGGGCTGGGTACCCTCCGATATCTTTTGACGCATAAAAAGTGAACTAAAAATTTCAGTTCCAATCAAATGAGCCCTCTCTGAAGTTTATACGAGCATTCCTTTCATAAGAGCCATATATGCCCCCATGGAATAGCTTACAACCCTTGCCCTGAGGGCTGTGGGTGGGGGGGCGGGGGTTGTCATCCTCAAAGACCTAATTTCCAGAACTTTCAACTACGTTGAACAAAATCGCCATCTCAAAATTTTGACTGTATGTGTTTGGGGAAAAGGTGGGTGTGAGAGGGGGTTTTTTTGACCTCCAATCATTTCTGACGATTAAAAATAGCACTAACCCTTTGAATTACCAATCAAATGAGCCCTTTTTGAATTTTCTACGACAAAGCTTTCTATAAGAACCTTATATGCCCCCAGGGCATAACTTACAACCAGTGCCCTGAGGGCTGTGGGGGAGTGTCCTCCTCAAAAACTTAATTTCTATCTGGAAATCAACTATGTAGAACAAAATGGCTATCTCAAAATTTTGATTGGATGCGTTTGGGGAAATGGTGGAAGTGGAAGGGTTGTTAGTTGCCTTCCAATCACTTTTGACCCTTAAGAAGGGCACACTAAGTCTCGATTTCCAATCGAATGAGCCCCCTTTAAAGTTAATACGACGACCCCTTCCATATGAAGTGCCTCTGGGGAAAAAAATAATAAAAGATTGCAGCCGTATGGCTCCAATAGACTGGCTATCTCAAAATTTGTAGCGGATGGGTTTGGGGAAAAAAGAGCGTGGGGGGGGATAGCTACCCTTAAATCTCTTGACTCTTAAAAATTGAACTAGAATTTTCAATTTCCAATCAAATAAGCCCTCTATGAAGTTTATACGAGCATCGCTTTCATATGAAGCATATATGCTTTTAAGGCATAACTTAGAACGCCCTCCTCCGGGCCATAGGGGGTTGTATTGACACTTTAATTTTTCTTATTCGACCGTTGAACTTTTTTTTTAAAAAAAATTTCTGCCTCAAAATTTTCATCAGATGGGTTTGGAAGAAAAAGGCGTGGGGGGGGCAGTTGCCCTCATATCTCTTTTGACTATTAAAAAGTGAACTCGAACTTTCAATTTATAATCAAATGAGCCCTCTCTGACGTTTATACGAGCATCGCTTTCATAAGAACCTTATATGCCCCAGGGAATAACTTATAACGCCTGCCCCCGGGCCCTGGGGGGGGGGGGTTGTGTGGACACCTGCAGGTTTTGTTTTCTGACTTTTGAACAATTTTAACTTAATGGCTATCCCAAAATTTTCATCGGATACATTCGGGAAAAGGGGCGGGGGAGGGGCTAGTTGCCCTCCAATCTCTTTTGACTCTCAAAAACTGAAGTAGAAATTTCAATTTCCAATCAAATGAGTCCTCTCTTAAGTTCTTGCGATCATCCCTTCCATAAGAACCATATATTATCCCAGGGCATAACTTACAGCGCCTGCTCTCTGTCCCTGGGGGGCTTCGTCCACCTGGGAGTTTTTGTTATATGGTCTTTGAACTATTTTTAAAAAATGCTATTTCAAAGTTCTTTGCGGATGGACTTCAGATAAATAGGGCGTGGAGGGGGGGGGGGGCTAGGTCCCCTCCAATCTCTTTTGACTCTTAAAAAGTGAAATAGAACTTTCAATTTCCAATGAAATGAGCCCTTTTTGAAGTTTATACGAGCATCCATTCCATAAGAACCATAGATGCCCCCATGTCATAACATACAACGCCTGCCCCCGGGCTCTGGGGGCTCCTAGAGCGGAGTTTTTGTTATATGATCCCTGAACTATTTTTAACAAAATAGCTATCTCAAAATTTTATAGGATGCATTTGGGAAAAAGGGGCGTGGGGGGGGGGACTGGTTACTCTCCGATATCTTTGGACGTTAAAAAGTGAACTAGAACTTTCAATTTCCAATCAAATGAGCCCTACCGTTTAGGGCCAAACGGAAGGTAGGTCGTTCCCGTTTGGGGTGGGAGTATGTCATAAGGAAAGATTTAAGGTAAACGGGAACTTTTTCAGAGGGTGTAATGAGGGAGGCGTTGAATTGATTGGGTTGGAGGAGGGCCGTGCGTAGCTGTGTTGGCCTCAAGTGGCTTGGTGCTGCAGTGACATGTTAGTGGTAGTAGTAGTAGTAGTAATATGGTGAAATAATTAATTCGTAGTTAATAATCATCATATTGAAATAAATCCTGAAGTTTAGTAATTGAACTTCTTCTGAATATTTAATCATGGAACCGCCTCTTTTCCCTAAATAATTGGCTATCTTGATTACGTTTAAAAGTTTTTTGAGATTTTTTGGCCTGAGCTCACAAACTAAAGAGAAAAATTTTGAAAGATCATTAGTATTTAGTAGCAATATCGATTTCGGATATGGAGACGCAAAACAACTTTTGGGGAATACCTGCTTAAACCTGTGAGAACCGTCTATTTTAAAACCAATACAGTATAAAATAAAGATCGCCAAATCACGAATCATGAGTTACTTATGGCTCACAGGAAACTTTTTGTTTATAGCACGCAATGAATCTTCAGCCACGGCACTTGTCGTGAGTAAGCTAATTGACGCTACTCGTCATAATATTAAATTGAAACCCCACCCAGGAAATTCTCAAACACACCAAGTATCCCTGTCGAAATTCCCCAATCGGTTTGTTTTTCCCAAATGTTACTAATGCCGAAAATCTTAATTTTGAAAAGCTTACTGAAGTCGAGGTGCTTTTAGAATCAAATCTAATCGATATTATAGCTATTACGGAAGTACAGTCCCACGACCCAGGGTCTCTACGCCTGACAAATTATTCAGAGTTTATTAAACTCCGTCCTTTAGACCACCCACTTGGAAAGAAAGGTGGCGGTGTTTTGTTCTTTACTAAGAGTAACCTTTACCCAAAGGCTATTCGAGTCCCTAGTTTATCCGAGTACGATGAAATCCTCTGGCTGAGTATTAGACCAAAAGTTCTCCCTCGTCCATTTAATATTATTGCAATAGCCGTTTTCTATTACCCCCCTAATCAAAATATCGAGTCAAAACGTAAACTCATCCAGCAATTGCAGACAAGTGCTGATTTTGTTATTTCTAAATACCCCAATGCTGGTCTTTTTTTATTTGGCGATGCAAACAACCTTAAAATGGATTTTATTTGCTCCTCACTTAAAGTTAAGCAGATTGTTAAAATACCAACGTCTCGGGGAAATACCTCTCTTGATGTTATTTTAACTAATCTGTATAATTTTTACAACCCTCCTTCAGCTCTGCCTCCATTAGGTGGGAGTTATCATCTTTCGATTCTTTTACCCCCCCTCCTCAAATTTTAATCATTCTTTATCAATAACTTATGGCAGTTATCACCCTCTTCAAAATTCTGGTCTTCTTTCTTTTGGTATGTGGCTGAATATTGTCGATTGGTCCGATGTTTATAGTTTAAAAAATTTGGATGAGAAAATGGCTTTGTTCCACAAAAAGCTAATTGACAAATATCAAATTTGCTTCCCGGAAAAATTTTTTAAAAATTGCTCCTGTGATAAACATTTTATTATCCAAACTATAGAAACATTAGTTAGAACCAAACTGAAGCTTTTCATAAATGGAAAGCAGGGTGAATCCAATAAATTAAGATAATCAACTAAAAAAGAAATTCGTGAATTAGCACGATCGTACTACGAAAACAAGGTCGAAGTATTGTTCACTAATAAAGCAAAAAACTGGTATTCTGAGGTTAAAAAGCTGTGTGGCAGGAGGCTTGAACAGCTTAACTTCAATCTACCCGAGTCCCCTGATATTACTGCCAATAATCTCAATAAATTCCTCGCTTCCATTGTCCAGAGTCTTCCACCACTGTCCGACCAGTTACCATCAGGAGTCCTTTGCCCTTCTTTACCCACTGCTTCTCCGTCTGAGATATAAAGAAGAATTCAAAAACTAAGAAAGACAAGTATTTGTCCTTTGGATATCCCCTTTCCTCTTATTAGTGCCTTCGGTGATTTCTTTTCTAAGCACTTGTCTTTCCTGTTTAACACGATTACCGAGTCCGGGCAAATTCCTACAATTTGGAAACAGGGTTTCATAACCCCTTTGAAAAAGAAAAACGGAAAGCCTGACTCCTATTTTCTCGAAACTTAATGAAGGATTACTTGCAGATTGGCTAAAGAAAAAAATCCTACCTCTTACTGACTTGAAACAATTTGGGAACCTAAAATCCACCTCTACTTCCCATTACCTCGTTTCTCTTATTGATCACATCGGGGAAACCCTTGAAAAGCCTAATTCCTGGCTAAATTTAATTTCCATTGACCTTCAGAAAGCATTCGACCTTGTTAACCACAATATTTTAATTGAGAAACTTGTCAAAGAGTTCAATATTGATGCCTTGCTGTTGAAATTAGTTGCCTCCTTCTCAACAAATAGATCGCAAGTTGTCAAACACCAAAATCATTATTCTAATCCTCTCCCTGTCCACAATGGCATACCCCAAGGTACTCTCCCAGGTCCCCTCCTTTTTTCAATCATGATTAACAGCCTCACAAATGATTTTCTTGACCAATGGAAATTTGTTGATGACCTAAAGGTTATTGAAAATTACTTCAGAAATTTAATAAGCGACCCTATGAGCGTCCTTAATGAAATTGGAGGTAAGGCCTTGGACTTAGACATGACAGTAATCCCCTCTAAGCCCATGATAATGCCGATTTGTTTCCTCAAACCCTCGCCCTGTTTTCCTAATCCTATGCCTCGTAAAATTTCTTTGTCCTCCTTTAAACTACTTGGCGTCACAATTTCGACAAATTTAAAGTGAGATATCCACATTAAAGACATCATCCATAGAGCTAATGCGTTTATCGCCCTCCTTAAGCTCCTAAATAAATTCAGCGTCCTTTCTTTCCCACTCCTTAAGAACTCACACGTCTTTTGTCCGCCCGCATCTAGAATATGATTGTCCAGTTTGGCACCCTAGTATCTCTCGCGAAGAATCGGAAAAAATTGAATCAATTCAAAAAAGGACCTTGCGAATAATTTTCAAAGAAGGCAAGGTGCCATACTATCTGCTCCTTAAAAAAGCTAGTCTGAAAACCCTGGAGCAAAGGAGGGTTTCGTTGTGCCTCCGTTTTGCAAAAAATGCCATAACAAACCCTCGGACGGCAAGTATTTTTCCCAAACGTCACTCCCCATCCAGATTACGGCCTCGAGCTGTTTCTGAGCCCATCCCTGCTTTGTCCCCCATTTGCTGCGTTACTTCCAGATATGAAAGAACTTAATCTCCTTAATTACAGACAAAATTAATAAAATGTCTCACTAGTTTCTTTTTTCCATCTTTTTTCTTTATTAGTTGATGGTATTGCCCAGGTTCTTGCACTCATTTGCTTGCCCCTCCCCCCTTTCTTGACCAGTTTTTATTGTTTTTAATTCATTTATTGATTTACTGTAGTTGAATTATTGACATTTTCTTAGTATCCCTTTTAATTTAAATGCATTTATGTCTCGCTCTAAGTTTAGTTTGACCAGTTTTTAATGAATTTATGTCTCGCTCTAAGTTTAGTTTGACCAGTTTTTTTCTTTTTAATTTTTTAACTGACTTTTTACATTTTTAATTATTGACTTTTAAATGATTGTTAATTATGGTTATCTCTATTTCGTTGTTGTTCTTTGCATTTTTTGTGTAACCATTTATATTGTCGACTCCAAAGTCCAAATTCGGTCCGTTATGGGCTTGTGATAGCGATTTTTTAAAAATAAATATCTTATCTTATCATACACGAATGACTCGCGAAAAAATAGTACTAATGACCTGTGCCTCCGCCATTCAGTCAGTGCATGCTAATCCAGGAGTGAGAATATTCTATTTATCTTATGGTTTCTGCATACGGCAAAAAAACACCTTTTTTTGTATTTTTATTAACATTTTCTTCGGAATAGTCAAAAGATTCTTTTTGGAGAAATTAATTAACTCTTGTTCATTGATCTTTGTGGCTAAAATTACGTGTTTTTTCAACATAAATGCCCATGCTCCATGATTTTAAGTTTTTAGTGTATTTTAGAAGTTAGCATATTACCACTTTCCGAGCAGGATTGCCACCGTCAGTAGGATTTTACTAGATCTAGTAAAAGAAAAAAAATCTAGTAAATTTAGAAGATCTAGAAAATTTCCCAAAATCTAGTAAAAAGTCATGATTTATAAGCACTCTATCTAAGCACTAAGCACACCATCACCTGAATTGCTTCGTGATTATGAGTTGTAGCTGTTTTTCTTCGTTGATTGTTTTTTAATTTTTCAATGTATCTGAATTTTATGACCTGAAGACCATTGATAAATTTAAAGCCGGCTTCACCAGCAGAATTTCCAGAATTTAAGATTCCAGACTATTGTTTTTACATCTTGCATACACCGCATCTGGAATATGAAGCCTATCCAGTAATACATCCCAATAATCCAAAAAAAAAAATATTTGAACTTATAGGTTTCCGGAATTTTCAATCACGCTACGAAAACGAAAGAAAAGAGGAAAAGAGAAAAAAAAGAAGAAAAAAGGAAAAAAGAGTGTAGAAATCCTATTGATCATCCTCCTATAATAAAAGTCGATGGTTGATGCATAAAAATTTTTTTTGAAGCATTTAGTAAAAACAGATGCGATTTAGTAAATTTTTCCTCTCAGATTTAGTAGATTCTTCCAGGTCAGGGTGGCAACCCTGTTTCCGAGCTTAAACTTGAAATTGCTGAGTGCAAGTTTCGGAACAAGTGAGATCAAGGGCAAGTATTGCACAAAAGCATACATGTCTATAAATTTAAATCGTTGTTTCAGATAATATGATGAGTTAAGATCAATGTTGCGATATTCTCCTAGAGGTTTCTTAATTAACCCGGTATTTCGTATTTTGCATCACTTGTGCAAAAATTGATTTATTTGTCATATCGGAGCAAGATCTCCTTTCATAGCATAGGAAAATTAAGATTGCAGTGGCCTTAGGGAAATTAGTCTGAATATTGAAATTAAAATGGGATTAAAATTGGCAGCATAATCGACTTAAGTCGGCAACGCTTCCGATGTTGATTTTTTGAACGGGTTCCATACGTACTGAGCTTCCATTGAGCCTAAGCAAAAGGTACCTGCAAGGCTTTAACTACCAAGGACATCAAAATGAAAATGCTTTTTCCCCTTGCTCCATCTTAGGTCAATTCATTCCTGAAAAAATGGATTTTCTACGATTTTTATTGTAGTTGTTGCTCAAATATTAATATCATTTTATTCATGCAAATTCTCTCATTTATTGCTGCACAGTAGCGTAAAGTGAAAGAACCCAACTATTGTCCTGTTTATATAGAATCCCGAAAAAAACAATTGTGCAGCCCATTTTACGCGCATCATACATCCAAATATTTCAATAATTAGGCTGTACAGCCCTACCTAATTGGTCTTTCTAAAAATATTCTTCTGTAGGTAAGTCAATTAACTAATAATTTGTAGTGTTGAACCTTGCAGAATATCAATAGTAAACATATTAGTGCATGGATTAATTTTTAGCTGTTAAGTTATATCTACGCTCTTTTTCAACTTCTATATGGAAATAAGATGTTAAAATTATATCCTTGTATAGTTTTAATCATTCAATCAGTATTTTCTTATGTACTTTATTTTTACACAGTTTACTGCTAATTAATGGCAGCATCTGCCTTTTGCTATAGGAATCAGGAAAGCTACACTTTCTAGATCTACATGATGATGTATTTTTTTGCTCATTTTCTACTAATTTTTCACACACGTTCTTTATTTTCAAACTCGACGCCCGCTAAGTACTAAAACTGCATGACGGCATATATTGAATTAGATGGATATATTTCATTAAGAATTGAGGCCCGTTTTTTTTTTAATTTATTAAGACGTATATGGTTGTGGAAGGTTTGACTTAACCAATTAGAAAAAATATTTTTCATTTTTAGCATCCATGTTACTTTAAAGACTCTTTTGTTATGAGCATGAGCATAAGTTGAAAATTTACTATAAAGATATTAAAAAGAGGGATTATAAAAATTTAGTTATGGCTAATATATCCACTTCGTTTTGTTTTCCATTCCTTAATTTCTTATAGCCTTTGTTTTGTGTATCTGTACCTAATTTAACAATGAGTAAGACTATGAATGTGAAAAACAAACGCCAACTGACAATGAATAGTTTTAATGTCAAAACGGATAAGAAGACTAATGTAGAAAATGTAACGCAAGATCCTGATAGTACCAGCCCTCCTTCACCTATGGTTATGAATTTCCCCTCCTACGACATCCTTTCACAAACAAGCAGAAATATTAAGAAAAAGGTTTGGCCTGCATCTCCGGACTCGCTGCAGGTTCCAGTAGCAGTAGCAGTCAAGAACCTTGTTCAGATATCTCTACAACGCGCCAAGACAACCTGGCTCCAATAGATGCCACTGGTTCCAGCAAAGATCAAAAACTTTTAATGTACTGGTTAATATAAATCATTTTCATGTTGACATAAGCCTCTGGGTCACAGTCTAGTAGCGTTCATAAGGCATAGGTAACATTAGATGTTAAGAGAACATCTACTTAAAGCGGTCTGGGTTAGTTTTTGGGTAGGTTACATCGAATAACCCCAGAAAACGTAGGATGAGTGACATCACATATAAAGAAACAATTCAATCATTCTGGAAATGAAAAAAAAATTGTAAAATTATATGCACATATCGAAAATTGATAGTCATTTACACTCAAGAAGAAAATAGGACAGTTACAAGTTTTTGAATAGTTGACTTTTGCTTCACTCTGTACTATCCGCAGACGTAAGTATATAATTAGTCCCTTGTACATTTAGTAAGTATTGAATTCGTCCCATGTATAGTTGGTAAGTATAGAACTATCATACAATCGGCCCATGGCTTGTACTGACATTTCATATTCCCTTGTAAGTGATCATTGCTGTCATTCACCAAGTTGACCATAAGCGTTTGAGCTTGCACATGACCGGATAAGTATTGTTGTTATCTGTTGCAGATGACTTTCGGGTAAAAATGGGCTAGATAGATAAGTCAGATAAGGGATGCTCAAACGCACTCTGAAATGCAGCTTAAAATTTAAAACTCAAAAACTCAATTCTAATCAAAGTAATTTAAGGGTAAAGCAGAAATTATTAATAAAAGTGAGTTTTTTATTATGATAAAATGTGTTTTATAAAGTAGTTCTTGTCTTTTCAGATTTTTATGGATGACATGACTAAGGGAACAAGGCCTTAAAGTTGAGGCCTTGACTTGAAGTAGAGTGAAAAACCCAATGTGAATTTTTGACACCGTTAATCAACAATTCCTTTGAGTTTTGCTTTCGGTTTGCCACAATTCTTTTCCCCCGCCTATTTTTACCCAGCATTACACTAAGTGAACCCGTTTATTCTTAGTTTAATTTTTTCTTTATTTCAAGTCGTCCGAGTTTACCAATTATACTACCATAAATTCACTGGAAAAGCAAGTAACTCACAAGATTTTAGTGGCAAGGTATGTATCGCCATCTATGAACATCGAATCACCATTGTATCTTCTTATAAGCGGTTTCTCATTTTTCAACCTTGAAGACGAGTAGTTTTTAACTGAATTGCATTGAATAATTTTAAAAACAAAATAATACTTAAAGTAGACAAAGAAAAGAAAATTATGCTGAAATTATTTTTATTAAATTTTAAATTCTGTACGTTTAATATTTAATTATATCTCTACAAACGACTGTCTGTTAGTTTGACTGCGTTTATTTAAATTGGATTTTAATTAATTAGAGGATTTGAAACGCAGGAAGCAAGAAAACTTGAAATATCTGCGACAATATTCGGAAAAATAATCAGTAGACGTAAGTAATAATGTAATATAACTTATGTAATAATTGTAATAGTTATGTGATAGTTATTATGTAATATAACTTATAATGTAATAGTTTTAATGTAATCAGTAGACGTAAGTACACGGGTGTAAGTTATCATAGTCCAGTATGTTGGACCTTATTTTAGTTTTTGAATTCTTATTTGGAATTTTAATTTAACTAATAAGAAACAGACTTCTTTGTCAATGTTGTTGTGAATTGTGGAAGATATGCTGAATGCAATTTTTTTTTCTAGTTAAAATACAGTTTAAGGTCACTAGACTAATTCAAAATATAAAGCAAAAGAATAACAACTGAGCTCAATTTGGATTTGCCTTATGATATTTTTTTTATCGAAATTATTTCAAAAATTTTACTTTGAAAAATTTCAATTAAGTTTAAAAGCCAAACTTCACATTTACCATCATGATGGGAGACATCAAACTTCAATCCCGTTATGAAAATAATAATAATAATAAATAATGAGCTTAAGTGACTGTGTTTTGCTATTTTATCTTGTCGTTCTTTCGTTGATTACTTTTTAACTTTTGTAAGTCCTAGAGGGGATGAGTGGTTTGTATTTGAATCAGTAATAGTTTTAAGAGTAGATTTCAAAGGTAAGAAACGTTATACTAAAATATAAGGTAAAGAATACGGCATTGAACTTTACAGTCCCTACCGGCGGTGCTGATCTCCGTTTCTCGGCCCTTCAGCCAGGAGGTGCAATGGGTGGTTGGGGGCTAACGATCCTGTGCTTTCTCACACCCTTGCTGTTTACATTTTAAAGAAGCCTGATTATATGTTTTTATTGCAAAGAAGCGTGGTTTCCTTTTTTAATTGATTTGCATAAATACAGTAGCGCAAGTTAATAAAAATCCTAGTAAAGGCCGAAAAGTGCGTTTCTCTTATATTTACACCTTTGAAATAGTGGTAAATCCAGGACTTCTGTATCGGGGAGGGGGTCAGTATTTTCTTTGGGAACGAACCATGAAAAAATGCCTACATACAAAAGCATTCCCGCTCGTATTCTTAAAACAAAAGTCGGAAGTGCTAACAATATCAAACTTATACATCAACTTAAATATATGAGATTCATTAAGCTTAAGGTTATCCATAAAGAAATTCGAGGCTGAGAAAATGTCCCTGAAAAACACCATCAGATTTAACATATCAGAGAATCCTACTGTAGGAGATTTCAAGCTCCTACATGCAAAAATGGGGAATTTTTTTTTTCAGAAGAAAGCTGATGCTTTTGCACAGATGAGGATGTACTTTATTTAAATTTTTTTCCCATGGGTGATCATATTGAACCAATGGTTCTGGAACATTGAGAGAGGGCACATTTGAAAGTTAACAACATGTTCTAGTGCCCAAAAGGATTGGAGTGACCAATAACATTAGAGGGCCAACCCTACGCCTATTTTCCCCCAATATCGTTATAAATTTGCCCATTGTTTACGTATAGTATTTTTCATTGCAAAGTATACATATATTATTCAGAGGGAGGGGGGATTTTTGCTTGGGATGAGTTTCCGTGTGTATGATTTTCAGGTGTAAAGGGAAATCTCCGGGGTTGAACCTTCCAGGGATAATTTTACACTGGAGGTAATGGACAGGATTTCTATACCAAGTTTTTTTTTATTTATCTTATTTTCTCTTTTCCTACTCAATTTTGTATGTGAAAATATTCCGTGGGAATTGCCCGGGAAGAGTTTTCAGATTATTTGGATTTCCGTAAAATAGTTTTAATCTTTTTCAATTGAAAGTATAATAAGGAGAATTTTTCAGGCTGAGTCTTCTGAAAGAAGTTTTGTGCAAGAAATGTTTTTTTTCTTTTTTTTTTTGGGGGGGGGGATGTATATTATATGGGAAGAACTTTCCACGGAGGAATTTCTTGTGAGCGGACAGAACTTCTTATGGAGCCTAACCAGATTTACCGCATTACTTGAAAAACCATCAGAATTTAAATAAATAATAATAATAATAAAAAAAAAAAGGTTTTAGATATGGAGCAATATTAAAACGCAAAACAAGCAAAAAGTATTCCGTATATGAAAGGGGTGGCCCCTGCTCAATACCTTGCTTTTTACGCTAAAATTTGACTGTTGTTCCAATTTTTTAAGACCGATATCTGAGATACAAAGGCTGTTTAATTCGAATTGGAACTTTTTATAAGTGCTAAGAACTGTAGCATGAAGAGCAGACTATTGAGAAAAAGGCAACTCCTTCATATACGGAACAATTTCTGTTCGTGTCGAGTTTTGATGTTGTTCCTTACTTTCAGTTGAAAAAACTTGTCTTTTTTTTTATTTAATCTATAATAGAGCAAGTATATGGGTTGGAGAAAGTATTTTCTGACGCGAGGTGACCAAAATTTTCGATATGAGTGATCAAAAAAAGTAATTGCATCCCTTTGAAAACCTATTCAAGAGAAAAGAAAACATTATGTAGCAAAGTGTCTAAGTTTGTTTGAAATTCAGAATTTGAGAAATTCTGAATTTGGCAAATTTTACTTACTTGCCAAATGAATGAATTAAGTAGATGGCCTAGAACAGTATTTTCTGGCGAGAAGTGCCGTCATAAAATGCGAACCACCCCCAAACCATGCTTTTTTCTTTTGAATCATTTTGATGTTTAGGAAATAAATAATTTTAAAAGGGTGTTTTAAGTCGCGAGGCAACAAAGTTTTTTGAATTGGTAGTAAGAATAAGCATGGGCACTGTTGTGTTTTTCGGACGAAACAGAAAAAAATAAATAGGGCTTGAATGAAGCAGAACAAAAACAGAACAGGTCAATCAAAAACAGATTAGGTCAATGATGATGATAACAGAAAACAGCTGTTTTGGTTAAAAAAACAGCTGTTTAAACAGCAGTTTAAACAGCGTTTGGGACTTGATACAAGTCCCAAACGTTTTTAACTGGTTCAAAAATGTATAACTGATTCAAAAGTGCTTAACAGACTTATTTTGAATTCTGAGAAGTTACTGGAAATATAGTTTTTAGCTCAAGGATACCGTTTGAGACATGAAGATAAATTTCTCTGAAAACTGAAACCTAAGCTTCTTAAAACATTCTAATGAAATTAATAAAGTCGAATACATTTTAAGCAATGTTATGGGGATACTATGGAGGAAATGATAGATATCCCAAACATTTAACCGTTCCAAAAGTATATAACTAATTCAAAATTAATTAACTGGTTTATTTTGAACTCGGAGAAGTTACTGGAGACATGGGGTCTTCTTGAAAACGGAGAATTTATCTGGCAGCGCATTAGTAAAAAAGCGCTGCTTTTAGTATGGATAGCACATTAGTAAACAGTACCGCAATGAGTAAATTTTTTTTAAATTATTCTTTTCTCCAACGGATCATCAAGCATTGAAATTAATAAAGTCGAATAAATTTTAAGCATTGTTATGGGGATACCATGAAGGAAACGATACATGTCCCAAGCATTTTTTGTTTTGTTTTTGGGGTACTATGAGGGAAACGATACAAGTCCCAAACGTTTTTAACTGGTTCAGAAGTGTATAACTGATTCAAAAGTGCTTAACTGACTTATTTTGAGCTCTAAGAAATTAACTTAGGTTTTAGTTTTCAGAAATAAGAACATTCACGTTTAAATTATATCTGATTTTATTAATATTATTTCCTTTTTTTAATAAACTTGGGTTTTAGTTTTCAGAAATAAGAACATCCATGTTTAAAATACATCGCGCTTAAAACACTTCTGATTTTATTAATATTATTTTGATTTATTTAATAAACTTGGGCTTTAATTTTCAGAAATAAGAACATCAACGTTTAAAATACATGTGATTTTATTAATATTATTTGATTTCTTAATAAACTTGGGTTTTCGTTTTCAGAAATAAGAAGATTCACGTTTAAAATACATCTGATTTTATTATTTCTGAAAACTAAAACCCAAGTTTATTAAAAAAAGTCAAAAAATAATATTAAAATGAGATATATTTTAAACGTGGATGTTCTTATTTCTGAAAACTAAAAACCAAGTTTATTGAAAAATAAAAAAATATTAATAAAATCAGATATATTTCAAACGTGAATGTTCTTATTTCTGAAAACTAAAACCCTAGTCTTTTAAAAAATCAATTAATATTAATATTTCAGATGTACTTTAAATGTGGATGTTCTTATTTCTGAAAACTATTATCCAAGTTTATTAAAAAATCAAATAATATTAATAAAATCAGATGTATTTTTAACGTGGATGCTCTTATTTCTGAAAACTAAAACGCAAGTTTATTAAAAAATCAAATAATATTAATAAAATCAGATGATCTTTAAGCGTGGATGTTCTTATTTCTGAAAACTAAAACCCAAGTTAATTAAAAAATCAAATAATATTAATAAGACTAGATTATTTTAAACGTCAATGTTTTTATTTCTGAAAATTAAAACCCAAGTATATTTTTTTTAAATCAAATATGTTTAATAAAATCAGATGTATTTTTAGCGTGGATGCTCTTATTTCAGAAAACTAAAACCAAACTATCAAAAAATAAAATATTATTCATAAAATCAGATGTATTTTAAACGTGGATGTTCATATTTCTGAAAACTAAAACCCAAATTTATTAAAAAATCAAATATTATTGATAAAATCACATGTATTTTAAACGTGAATGTTCTTATTTCTGAAACTAAAACCCAAGTTAACTCCTCAGAGTTCAAAATAAGCCAGTTAAGTACTTTTGAATCAGTTATACACTTCTGAACCAGTTAAAAACGTTTGGGACTTGTATCATTTCCTTCATACTACCTCAAAAAAAAAAGAATGTTTGGGACATGTATCATTTCCTTCCCAGTATTCCCATAACAATGCTTAAAAATGATTTGACTTTATTAATTTCAATGCTAGATGATTCGTTGGAGAAAAGGATAATAATAAAAAAATTACTCATAGCGGTGCTTTTTGCCAATGTGCTATCCATACTAAAAACAGCGCTTTTTTACTAAGGCGCTGTCCAATAAATTATTCGTTTTCAAGAAGAACCGATAGCTCTGACTTCTGATATCAGCATAACCAGTGGTTTCAACCGAGTTTGGGCCCTGGCACACCTATGCATTTCTAGAGTCATGAAAGTGCCAATGATATTCAATTTCATAATCAAAAAGTTTACGCTTATTCACCAGGGTTACCAAATTTTGGTCCATCAATTTGTCCCCTGAGCATCATAAAATATGTCATTTTGAGCCAAAATACGTCCATACTTTGTCTAAAATATGTTCATCTTGAAGACTCAGAAACTGGACGTTAATTTTCTTATTAATTGGGAAATTGACCAAAAGACGCTTTGGAAACATCTTTCAAAGCGGCAAGTTAAAATCAAATATAATCAAAACGAAAAAAAAATCATTTAATACGAGCCTAAAACTCATAAAAACGTGTAAACATGAAAAAAAAATAACTTGTGGGAGCTTAAAGGCTAATCTTCTAACGAGAATTCCTCTTGAAAGGTATGGTCAGCATTCTCTCTTCCTGCCAATCGGATCATTTCTTGAGCATTTCAAAATGTATAATCCAGGATTCCAGCGGCGTTCTAGAACGCCAAAGTAGTTGTTTTACATGCATGAAACAACTTGATGTTTGTATTAGAAGACCATTTCGTAACTTGGTCTTGATATTAAAAGTATCACACAGATTTATATTTCACAAAAAGATTTATAAATCACAAATATTTATATTTTTCTCCTTTAACATCCTTACTTTTTCTTAAAGCAGACCAGAAAACTGGCGGATTCACTTCTACAGTGGTTACGCGAATAAATTGTTCTTTTTAGTCAAAAATAGAGCTCCAAAGTTCGTCAAGATCGCTTCGGGCCTTCTCTTGTTGAAATTTGGTGTTCCCGAGGAAGTGGGAAAACCGACTGGATAGACAAAATGCTGTCGTGCTCTTCACCAAGGACGATATTAGGATTCAAAAGTGACAAGGCTTTCAATGTCTCGTGTTTGGGGTCAATTCTGCCTCTGATTTGGCTAACAAGTTCTATCATTTATGCTAAACTATTTTATAAAAGTAGGAACTATTTTCTAAACATATGTCCTCCCGGTACTATATATATATATATATATATATATATATATATATATATATATATATATATATATATATACTCCTCGCTCTTTACGCTAATTTTATTTATTACTTCTAAAAAAAGCTTCTTATTATTTTAAGTTTACTAACTTTGAGTTTTGGAGTCATTCTTAAAGAATTGGGACAAAATTCAAACTTTAGCGTGAAGGGAGAGGTGTTGAATTGGGGGAAACCCTCTCTTAATTTTTGGAGGGGTTCTAATTTATGATAGTTTTTTTTCTAAATGCCAGGATATCGGGCTCAACCTACACAGAAAAATCCCTCATCCCCGTGGGTTTATATCTTATAGACCCGAGGCTCCTGAACTGTAGTGTAAGTACTCCTTGGGGGTACACTCAATTTCTTAGGGGGTACGTGGCTGGCCAACAAAAATCAACTTTAACCAAGGGTGCCGGCAGAAAATTTTCCGACAATTGGAAAAAAAAATTCAAAGGAACTAAAAAAATTCTATTAAATGAGCAAGGTGTTGAGAAGGGGGCAGCCCCCTTACATACAGACTAATTTCAATTTGTTTTAGTTTTAAACTTGCTCATTACTGTAGTGGAAAACCTTTTCCATTTGTTTAATTACATTTCATGAAACTGTAAAGTTTTAAGCATAGAATGCTTTTGGTAAAACAGAAAAAAACGATCAATATTTCAGTGATATCTGTTTAGATTTTGATGGGTAATCAGGCAGTTCATTGTAACCAGCTGGGAGCAAAGAGCAACCCAGTATGGTAGGCATTAATGATCCAACTTGTTTATTTTTATTGTTCAGGTGGTGGGATAGAAACTTCTTCTTTTGCCTCGGCTTGCCTTTTGTCATTGTGTTCGGTTTCGCATGTCATGTTTTTAGACTCTGATTGCTTTTAGGTGTTGTCGCAATAGATGGTCGAGGTTGTCGATATTTACATCTTATCACGTTTGATAGTTCAGGTGTAGGTTCCAAAGAATCATCATTTATAGTAGTTCCAACTGCAAATTTTCTTTTTTTTTGTCTTCCAACAGACATTTTGTTTTATAAAATACTGACAACATTTGGAATCTCGGCTTGAAGTAACGAGTCACTTTAAGCAAAAGGAAAACCAAACTAATTTTAATGTCTTCAGGTATTTCTCTGGTTTGAATTAAAAGATTGCTCAGTTATTGCTCAGATACTATAAATTATTTTGCAGTTTGCAGCTAAATAAGATTATTTTATTTCAAATTTTCAGGAATTATTCTATTTTTACATAACTATGTCTACAAACTTCTTGTAATGGCAAAAGTTCTTTGTAGAAATATTTATTTTACTTTAAATATATTTTTGTTAATTACAAAAGCACGTAGATGTGGCAATTCCTGATGTAAATAAAATGAGCTATAAAACATGTTATAGAAAAATGCAGTTTTTCGCAAAAAAATTACTATATTTAGAAGATTAATTTTTTAATTAAAAAAGCTTTTGTAGCAACATCAATTTCATTTAAAATGAGCCATTAAACAGCTCGCTGCGATGTTCCAGTGCTAAATTGCCTGAAGAGAAAGAGAGAGAGAGAGAGAAAAAAAGATGCCGTATACGCAGAATATCGTGGTTCCAGTCAATTTTTTAATTTTCAAGCCAATATATTTTCCTTGTTGGTGAAGCCAAAAGATGGCAAGTATCCTATATAGGGTTAAGTTTCCTAGTTTGCTAGATACCGCTGCAACCCAGATATGAATAACATCATATGATGTCACGAAGAACATTTCGTACATGACAACATTGTAATTTCTATTACATAACATCATCATATGATGTCCTGAAGTACATTACGTACATGACGTTATTGCAATTTTTATTATATGACGTTATTTGCAATGCATGGCGTCATCATATGATGTCATGAAGTACATTACTTGCCAGACGTTATTGCAATTTTTATTACATGACGTTATTTGCAAAACCAAAATTGAGGCTCTTAACGAATTTTCTCAGACTTCTGACCTATCTAGATCGTTTTTTTTTGTGAGAACATCCCAAGATAAAATTTTCCCGAAAAAATATGGAGCTGTTTTCGAGAACTGACACATATATATAATTATTGCTCACATATAAAGATATTATATATAAGTACTATCTTTATTTGTGGGTAATAAAAAAACGGCACTAGACCCTGAAGGTCGAAGCCGGCAACGCTGATCTGCGTTTCGTGGCCCTTCAGCCAGAAAGTGCAATTGGGGGGGGGGGGGCTGGGGGCCAGCCATCCTGTGATTTTGTACACACTTCCTGCTTATCTTCCCCAGATCTCTCCAGGTACCCATGTGGAGCTGGGTCGACTCTGGCTAGGCTTACAGAGTCACACGACTGACCCGCATCCCAAACCAAATAACTGGCCACGGCAGGAATCATACCCGTGGTCCTTTCACAAAGAATTCTCAACCCAGCGCAAGTCCACTTAGCCAGGACGGCTTATGTGGGTAATAATTGTATTTTTTTTCTCGAAAACGGCTCCGTATTTTTTCGGGAAAATTGGTATTTTAAGAGTTTCTCACATAAAAAAAAAACATTTAGATAAGTCAGAAATCTAAGAAAAATCGTTAAGAGCCTTAATTTTGGTTTTTGAAAATGACGTCATGCAATGAAAATTACCATGATGTTGTGCACGAAAAAATGACGTCATGTAAGTCATTGCATCATTAAATTTTATGGCGTCATTCCTCTTATATAAACCGCTAAGTTTCCAAAGGTAGCCAGTTATTCATCTAACACAATCAGTTGTTTATCCAAAACCATGTCTAAGGGAAGACTCAAAAATCGTAAATTTACAGTTGCAGTTTCTATAAATGATGATTCTGTGGAACCAACACCTAAACTATCAAACGTGATAAGATGGGAAAATCAGCAACTTGGACAATCAGTTGCGACAACAACAATACGGGCAGCCAAAGAAAAAGCATTTGCTAGAGTATCTGAAGTAATCAAAACAGAAAATGAACAGCAAAGACACGTGTGATTTGAAGATAAACGAAAACGAAAATTAGAGCGCTTGAAAAATGAAAATGAAAAGTAAAGACACGCGCGGTTAGAAGATCAACGAAAAGAAAAATTAGAGATTACGAAAAATGAAAATGAACATCAAAGACACGCACGGCTAGAAAATAAACGAAAACGAGAATTCGAGCGTATGAAAAATGAAAATGAACAGCAGATACACGCGTAATTAGAAGATAAACGAAAACGAGGATTATAGCGTATCAAAAATGAAACAAAAGAGCCGAGACTGCACGGTTAGAAGATAAATGAAAACGAGAATTAGAGCGCATGAAAATGAAAAGGAACAGCAAAGAGACACGCGGTTAAAGATAAACAAAAACGAGAATTAGAGCATATTAAAAATGAAAAAGAAGAGCAAAGATACACACAGTTAGAAGAACAGTGGCCTCGTAATCTTCGTTACCAACAACGTATGGCACAAAACTACGTAAATACGATGCAATAAACTCAGTGAATATAATATATAAATCTTTGAGACCCCCTTTGATGATGGGGTTTGAGATTTTGACATGGATAAACTCATCAATGCCCACCATGCCTTTGTTAAAAAAAAACAAAGGTTTGGCGAAATGTATTTAATAATGAAGTAGGATGAGCCGAGGTGTAAAGCACTGTCGCTTATCTTCTAAACGCAGACAATTTGAGCCTTTTCTTGATGTCAGGACGTCCAAATGGACCTTAAGTTAGAAGCGGTGCCTTTGTAAAATTAAATTTTTTTATTGGGCCCTTAACTTTTGCCTCGGCTTGTCTTTTGTCATTATGAAAGACATCAACGAACCTTTGTTTCTTTCAATCGTTGGAAAAACAACGATTTATCTAGTTGATGTCTTGGCGATATGTATTTCATAATGACGAAAGATAAGCCGAGGTGTAAAAAAGTTTTTGTCCCATCACCTGAACAATTGAAAGAAACAAACATGGTCGTCAGTGCCTTATATAACTTGTAAAATCGAAAACCTGGACTAGATAAATCCATGGAAGAAAACAAGCTTTTGTCCCACCACCAAAACAATTAAAAGAAACAAGGTTCGGCGAAATGTCTTTTATAATGACAAAAGGCAAGCCAAGGAAAAAGTTAAAGGTACAATAGAATAAAATGTAATTTTACAAAGGCACCATTTCTAATTTAAGGTCCATTTGTACGTCATGATATCAAGAAAAGGCTCAAATTGTCTGCGTTTAGAAGACAAGCGACAGTGAGAATCTAAAAATAGAAGCCTGCCGCATGCCCCATACCTTTGTTAAAAAAAACAAAAGTTTGGCGATACATAATGACAGAAAAATGAGCCGAGGTCTAACGAGCCAAACGAATTGAAAATCATAGCAATGATGATTGGGTTTTGGATTTTGACATGGATAAGGTCATCAATACCTACCATACTTTTGAAAATCAAAAATATGGGCTGGATAAATCGTTGGAAGAAAAAAAGTTTTTTTCCCACCACCTGAACAATTAAAAAGAAACAAAATGTTCGGCGATACGTGTTTCATAATGACAAAAGACAAGACAAAAGAAGAAATTTTGTCCCACCACCTGAGCTGTTAAAAGAACCAAAGGTGGTCGTCAATGACTTCCATACCCTTGAAAATGAAAATCCTGGACTAGATAAATCGTTGAAAGAAAAAGAAGTCTTTGTCCCACCACCTGAACAATTGAAAGAAACTAAGGTTCGGTGATGTCATTCATAATGACAAAAGACAAGCTGAGGCGAAAGTTTGGGGTCCAATAAAAAAAAATAATTTTACAAAGGCACCACTTCTAATTTAAAGACCATTTGGACGTCATGACATCAAGAAACGGCTAAAATTGTTGGTGTTTAGAAGACAAGCGATAGAGCTTTACACCTCGGCTTATCCTTCGTCATTATGAAATACATATCACCAAACCTTTGTTTTTTTTAACAAAGATATGGTAGGCATTGATGACCTTATCCATGTCAAAATCTCAAACCCAATCATCACAGGGGGTCCCAAAGATTTATATGTTATATTTAGTGAGTTTATGGCATCTTTGTACGTATGTACTTGGTTTTGTGCCAGATGTTGTTGGCAACGAAGATTACGACGCCGCTGTTCTTCTAACTGCGTGGATCTTTCCTCTTCTTTTTCATTTTTAATATGCTCTAATTCTCGTTTTCATTTATCTTCTAACCGCGTGTCTCTTTGCTGTTCCTTTTAATTTTCATACGCTCTAATTCCCGTTTTCATTTATCTTCTAACCGCGTGTATCTTTGCTCTTTTTTTTCATTTTTGATACGCTCTAATTCTCGTTTTCGTTTATCTTCTAACCGCGCGTGTCTATGCTGTTCATTTTCATTTTTCATACGCTCTAGTTCTCGTTTTCGTTTATCTTCTAACTTTGAGTGTCTTTGCTGTTCATTTTCATTTTTCGTAATCTCTAATTTTTCTTTTCGTTGATCTTCTAACCAAACATGTCTTTACTTTTCATTTTCATTTTTCAAGCGCTCTAATTCTTGTTTTCGTTTATCTTCAGACCGCACGTGTCTTTGCTGTTCATTTTCTATTTTGATTACTTCAGATACTTTAGCAAATGCTTCTTCTTTGGCTGCCCGTATTGTTGTTATCGCAACTGATGGTCCACGTTGCCAATTTTCACATCTTATCACGTTTGATAGTTTAGGTGCTGGTTCCACAGAATCATCATTTAATGTAACTGCAACTGCAAATTTACGATTTTTGGTCTTCCTTTAAACATGGTTTTGGATAAATAACAGATTGTGTTAGATGAATAACTGACTACCTTTGGAAACTTAGTGGTTTATATAAGAGGAATGACGTCATAAAATATAATGATACCATGACTTACATGACGCCATTTTTTACGTGCACAAGATCATGGTAATTTTCACTGCATGACGTCATTTTCAAAAACCAAAATTAAGGCTTTTAACGACTTTTCTTAGATTTCTGACTTATCTAGATGTTTTTTTTTTATGTGAGAATATCTTAAGATACCAATTTTCCCGAAAAATACGGATCCGTTTTCGAGAAAAAATATAAAATTATTACCCACGTCCTGGCTAAGTGGACGTGTGCTGGGTTGAGAATTCTTTGTGAATGGGCCACAGGTATGGTTCCTGGCGTGGCCAGTTATTTGGTTTGCGACGCGGGTCAGTCGTGGGACTCTGTAAGTCTAGTCAGAGTCGACCCAGCTCTAAATGGGTACCTGGACAAACCTGGGGAAGATAGTCAGGAAGGGTGTGTGAAAGCACAGGATGGCTGGCCCCCAGCCCCCCATTGTCCTTTCTGGCTGAAGGGCTGTGAAACGGAGATCCGCACCGCCGACTTGGACCTTAAGGATCTAGTGCCGTTTTCTTATTACCCACATTACCCACATATAAAGATAGTATTTATATATAATATCTTTATATATGAGCAATAATTATATATTAGTGTCAGTTCTCGATAGAAGCTCCATATTTTTTCGGGAAAATTGGTATTTTGGGATATTCTCATATAAAAAAAACGATCTAGATAGGTCAGAAGTCTGAGAAAAATCGTTAAGAGCCTCAATTTTGGTTTTGCAAGGTGCGTCACGTAATAAAAATTGCAATAACGTCTGGC
This sequence comes from Artemia sp. Qi Xiang Cuo, assembly GCF_049724085.1. Classification (NCBI taxonomy): domain Eukaryota; kingdom Metazoa; phylum Arthropoda; class Branchiopoda; order Anostraca; family Artemiidae; genus Artemia; species Artemia sp. Qi Xiang Cuo. Next base: position 32,062,726 of record NC_142794.1, read on the forward strand.
CCGTAATTTACTTCATGACATCATATAATGACGCCATGCATTGCAAATGACGTTACATTATAAAAATTGCAATAACGTCATGTACGTAATGTACTTCAGGACATCATATGATGATGTCATGTAATAGAAATTACAATGTTGTCATGTACGAAATGTTCTTCGTGACATCATATGATGTTATTCATATCCGGGTTGCAGCGGTAGCTGGCAAACTACGAAACTTATCCCTATATAGGAAACTTGCCGTCTTTTGGCTTCACCAACAAGGAAAATATATTGGTTTGAAAATAAAAAAATTGGCTACAACCACGATATTCTGCGTATACGGCATATTTTTTTTTTTTTCTCTCTCTCTCTCTCTCTCTCTCTCTCTCTCTCTCTCTCATTCACCTCAGACAATTTGGGACTGGAAAATCGCAGCGAGCTGTTTAATGGCTCATTTTAAATAAAATTGATGTTGCTACTTAAGCTTTTTTAATTAAAAAAATTAATCTTTGAAATATAATCATTTTTTTGCGAAAAACTGCATTTTTCTATAACATATTTTACAGCTCATTTTATTCACATCAGGAATTGTCAGATCTATGGTTTTTTTAATTAACAAAAATATATTTAAAGTAAAATAAGTATTCCTACAAAGAACTTTTGCCATTACAAGAAGTTTTTAGACATAGTTATGTAAAAATAGAATGATTCCTGAAAAATTTAAATAAAATAATCTTATTTAACTGCAAACTGAAAAAATATTTAATGTGTCTGAGCAATAGCTGAGCAGTCTTTTAATTCGAACCAGAAAAATACCTTCAGACTTTAAAATTAATTTGGTTTTTCTTTTTCTTAAAGTGTCGCGTTTCGTCAAGCTGAGATTCCAAATGTAGTCATTCATTCATCCAACAAATGTCCGTTGGAAGGCCCAAAATACGAAAATTTGCAGTTGGAAACTATAAAAGATGATTTTTTGGAGTCTACACCTGAACTATAAGACGTGATAAGATGTGAAAATTGACAATCTCGACCATCTATTGCGACAACACCTAAATTGTCTGAAGCAATCAAAATCTAAAAACATGACATGCGAAACCGAACACAATGACAAAAGACAAGCCGAGGCAAAAGAAGAAGTTTTTATCGCACCCCCTGAACAATAAAAAGAAACAAGGGGGGTCATTAATGCCTACCATACTGGGTTGCTCTTTGCTCACAGTTTGCTACAATGAACTGCTTGATTACCCATCAAAATCTAAACAGATATCACTGAAATATTGATCATTTTTTTCTGTTTTATCAAAAGCATTCTATGCTTAAAACTTTACAGTTTCATGAAATGTAATTAAACAAATAGAAAAGGTTTTCCACTACAGTAATGAGCAAGTTTAAAACTAAAACAAATTGAAATAAGTCTGTATGTAAGGGGGACTGCCCCCTTCTCGACACCTTGCTCAGTAAATAGAATTTTTTTTAGTTCCTTTGAATTTTTTTTTTCAATTGCAAATTTTCTTGAAAAATTTGGACAAAAGCCAAACTTCACAGTAAAGAGTAAGGAGCTAAGGAAGAGACATCTCCCTCCGTGTAAAGAATAATCTGTTCAAACAGGGTTTGAATCCGTTCCTCGCTTTCAGTTGAAAAGCTCCTTTTTTATTTAATTTCTGATTGTTTTCCAAATCATATCCAAGCCAAACAAAAATATAATTTGATGTACTTGTCCCCTAAATCCCTGGTTAATTGCTTTTAAAATGTGTAAATCAATAATTGTACGTGGATTAGTAAAGTCCTACGTTTAAATTTGAAATTTCAATTTTAGATAAGATTTGAATATAGCCTACTTAAAAAATTCGCGATGAATAGCAATTTTGGTAAAAAGTCCTTGTTAATATTACAACTAAAGAATTTCGGTTGGATGAAAAGGAGTATTATTGTTTGTATGGATGGAAATTCTGTGAGACTTTGGATCTTCTACATAACTGAAGCCCTCACAACCTCAACTATTTTATTTTCTTGTCGATAGATACATTACATACATTTATTTAATGCATTGAAGCACTTCATATAAATAGAAAAAAATATTACCATTTAAAATTGCTGAAAACTAAGTTCCTAGCAGTGTTTGCCACCCCTAAGAAATTTCATGGTGGGGTTGATGATGGTCTGCCTTGCCTTTCCCATGTTTGTGCTGGTAGATAAGGGAATCTAACATTTTAGCTGTATAGAGAAACATTTTAATTAATTCCTACTCCCTCCTACCTCTTTCAACATTTATCTGAAGCCTCATGAAGAGTAAGCCGTTTGGCCATTAAAATGTACCTTTTTAGGAGTCTACCCTACCCCACCTAAACAATGAATCACCCCCCTCATAATAGCTGATACACAAATACAGATCACCAAACGTACCCTAATTTCATTACAAATAAAGCGAATCAACTTGGTTAAATCCAGTACTGCCACCGTGTGGTATTACTTCTTTTGTAACTGGGAAGTTTAAAATATAATAATTAATGCTTTTAAATCAATTAGCTTCTCAGAATTTTTGAATTGATTGCAAGTTCGTCCCCTTTGGGGTACAGCTGTAGTTTGGTGCCCGAAAATGGCAGAAAACAAGACTTTCCCCAGCCCAAACTGTATGGTCGCTTAAAAGAGCTTTAAATTTATGTTTGAATGAGCTCCCTCCCAATTAACTTGGACCCTCGGTTTGATACAATCACCCCCCGGGAAACAAACAAAACAAATGAATATTCTTCACCGATGTTTCTTCTGGAAAAAAAAACGAAATTCCGTATTTTGAAGCTTGGAGCTTGAAACCTCTACGGTAGGGTTCTCTGATATGATGTATCTAATAAAGGGATTTTCAGTAAGACCGCTTGGTTTTTTGGGGGCGTTTCTCTTTTTTTTCAAAAATCAGGCAGATTTTCTCAGATTATTGGTTTTGGGTGGGCAACAATAAACTGAAAAAAAATTTATATATTTAGAATCAGCATAAAAAGCAAATGCTGCCGGTGTAGCAATTTTCATGAGAATTGGATTTTTAGTTTTGGTGAATATTGGCCCAAGTCACTTTTTACTTCCAGTTTTTTATCACAAACTATTTGATAAGATTCTCTTGTGACGGACATTTTCTTGAACCTGTTCATGTTATTGTATTGAATAGGACAATAAAAGGAAAGAGGGTCAATTTGACAGCTGGAAGTTTAAATTTATTTTTCTTTCGATATTCTATTTTTTTTTTAATATCTGAATATACAAGGGATTTAAGTTCGAGGGGGAGAATTATCCTGTTATGAAAGAGATACATTTTACGTGGCCTTTATAAGATCAAAACGTGGTATCTATGCAGGAAGGAGGATTTTAAGTATCTCTACTCTTTTTAAAGACTATTCTAAGGCGTTGGAAATTGCATAAAGGCAAGTGTACATATGTTATAATCCACCAAAGCAATAAATCTTTCTGTAATTTTGATTTGAGTTTGATATTCTTTTAAGATTAAATGCATAATTATTAAACATATTACTGATTAAATAAATTGATACCTTTGCCAGGAATCCTTGTCGTCTTAAAATTTATTGTATTTTTTTTCATTTTGCATGCAATTTAATTGCTCTTTTTATTTTAGAATTTTTGCCTTAAAGCATTTAAAAATACAATTATTCCTACGAAAAAATATCATGAAATATATTCACCTGTCACCCAACCCCCACTGTTATTTTGGCGTCTGACCCCCCCCCTGGAAAATTTTCTGCCGATGCCCTTGGTTAAAGGATTGTTTATTTTTGTTGGCAAGCCACGTACCCCCTAAGAAATTGAGTGTACCCCCAAGGAGTACTTACACTACAGTTCAGGAACCTCTGGTCTGTAAGCTAAACCCGTCGGGATGAGGGATTTTTCTGTTTAGGTTGAGCCAGATATCCTGGCATTTAGAAAAAAAACTATCATAAATTTGAACCCCTCCAGATATTAAGAGAGGGTTGCCCCCAATTCAACACCTCTCCCTTCACGCTAAAATTCTGATTTTGTCCCAATTCTTTAAGAAGGACTCTAAAACACAAAGTTAGTATACTTAGAATAATAAGAAGCTTTTTTAGAAGTAATAAATAAAATTAGCGTAAAGAGCGAGGTGTTGAGGAGGGGGAAACCTTCCTCATATACGAAATAATTTATGTTTGTTTTAATTTTTAATGTTGCTCTTTACTTTAGTTGAAAAAACTTATTGGATTTTCATTATATATATATATATATATATATATATATATATATATATATATATATATATATATATATATATATATATATATATATATATATATATATATATATATATATATATATATATATATATATATATATATATATATAAATATACATATATATATATATATATATATATATATATATATATATATATATATATATATATATATATATATATATATATATATATATATATATATATATATATATATATATATATATATATATATATATATATATATATATATATATATATATATATATATATATATACATATATATATATAGTACCGGGAGGAAATAGGTTTAGGAAATGGTCCCTACTTTTATAAAATAAATTTGTAAATGATAGAACTTGTTAGTCAAATCAGAAGCAGAATTGACCCCAAACACGAGACATTGAAAGCCTTGTCACTTTTGGTTCCTAATATTGTCCTTGGTGAAGAGCACGACAGCATTGTGTCTATCCAGTCGGTTGTCCCACTTTCTCGGGAACACCAAATTTCAACAAGAGAAGGCCCGAAGCGATCTTGACACACTTTGGAGCTCCATTTTTGACGAAAAAGAACATTTTATTCGCGTAACCACTGCAGAAGTGAATCCGTCAGTTTTCTGGTCTGCCTTAAGAAAAAGTAAGGATGTTAAGGGAGAAGAAAGTACAAATCTTGGTGATTTTATAATGATGTTATTTGGCCTGTACACTCTCTTCGGCAGCTGCTGAAAGACAATTTATGCTACTTGTTGATACCAAGACCAAGTTACGAAATGGTCTTCTAATACAAACGTCAAGTTGTTTCATGCATGTAAAACAACTAATTTGGCGTTCTAGAACGTCGCTTGAATCCTGGATTATACAGTTTGAAATGTGCAAGAAATGATCCGATTGGCAGGAAGAGAAACTGCTGACCATACCTTTCAAGAGGAATTCTCGTTAGAAGATTAGCCTTAAGCTCCCAAAAGTTATTTTTTTTGTGTTTACTCGTTTTCATGAGTTTTGGGCTCGTATTAAATGATTCTTTTTCGTTTTGATTATAACTTGCTGCTTTGAAAGAGGTTTCCAAAGCGTCTTTTCGTCAATTTCCCAATTAATAAGAAAAACAACCTTCAGTTTCTGAGATTTCAAGATGAACATATTTTAGCCAAAGTATGAACTATTTTGGCTAAAAAGACATATTTTTGGATGCTCAGGGGACAAATTGATGCACCAGAAATTTGGTAACCCTGGTGAATAAAAGTAAACTTTTTGATTATGAATTTGAATATCATTGACACCTTCATGACACTAGAAATGTAAAGGTGTGCCATGGACCATACTCGGTTGAAACCACTGGTTATGCTGATATCATAGGTCAGAGCTATAGTTTCTTCTTGAAAACGAAGAGTTTATGGGACAGCTCCTAAGTAAAAAAGGGCTGCTTTTTGTATGGACAGCACATTGGTAAAAAGCGCCACTATGAGTATTTTTTTTTTAATTATCCTTTTCTCCAACGAATCATGTAGCATTGAAATTAATAAAGTCAAATCATTTTTATGCATTGTTATGGGGAAACTATGAATTATTTGTTTGCCGGATATAAATTTGATTTATCAACTTGATCGATTGAAAAAAATGTGATTTTTCTTTATAATGGTGTTGGTACTTCACACATAACAAGCTTTTTAGCTGTACGACAAGCTTTTTAGCTTACCGTTATGTGGATTAATAAATAAATAAGATATCACTCCAATTTACCGAACCACTTTATGAGTATATTATTGATTGTTAGTTTTTTCTTTCTCTGTTATTTTTACCTTCCTTACTATATTTGTTTTTCTGATTTTTCATTATGCAATACCTCTGGAATAAATGGGAGGGTGCATTTATAAATAACCATGAAAACTAAATCAGTACCGGCAACAAATAAGACACAATTCAGAAAACTCACTCTCAATATTTTTGATTTGTGATCCTCAGTCGTATCAATTTACTCTTTTTAAGAATTACTCAATAATCCCCTCCATACCAAAAAAAAAAAAAAACAGCAAAAGGAGAATTGCTTTGGACTATACACCACAATCTCCCCCCCCCCCTTTCAAGCTGTGGCTCTGGGTTAATAACGTTTACTAGAAGGTTAATCCATTTTGGAAAACTCAGGGGCGTCGTTTGGGGGTGGCAAGGGGGCAGTTGCCCTCCCCCAATAATGTAGAGAGAAAAAATATTATACATCCCATGCCCTTTCACTATCTAGATATTGACCCCCCTTGCCCCCCCCCCCTAATAAAAATGCTGCAGATTCGCCCCTGGGAAAACTCTCTATTGTCTATACAGCAATAACAAATCATGTTTAAATACACTCTTTTATCTTACAAAATTAGGATGGGTAATGTTTAGTGCGCCTCGCCCACGCAAACTTAATGATGTAACACCAAATCTGGCAAATTTTTGATAGACAGGCATAATTGATAAAATATGATCAGCTATTTTATCGGACGGACTGCCAAATCACTCCATGAATTTGATTGTGTCCCATCCATCAGTTGTTTGAGATATAATTTAATATTCAAAACTTCATGAAGAGTATAAACTTTAATACTGGTATATGCTGATGAATTGCTCCGTGATATAAGGACATCTTTAAATGAGTTTTCTAACATAAGGTCACATTAAAGGCCACTGGTGACAAATCAATGTTTAAAGAATCTTTAAAAAAATGTCAGTCACATCAATTCAGACAATGTAATTTTACCACTTAATTATTTGCAATTTTACATCGTGAATACAAGCATATAATTACGGAGCCATTGGGTTACTTTCTGTAAGAGGTGAATTTCTTAGACTGATTGGATTCGAGTGATTTCTAAGTAGTGCCAAATCACGAACATATTAGGGGGAAGAGTGGGACAAGATTTATTGGCAAAATCTAGGGGATGAGGAGGGAGGGTAATTTTATTTTTTTCGATATCTTAATGAAAATACTAAAAAGTGCGCTTTCAGTATAAATGCTAGAATAAGGTATTTTCAAAACCTAAGGTGGGGGGGGAATAATCAATAGATGATTTATCCTTGACTTCACTTATGCGGATGACTTGACTATCATGAATAAAATTACTACCAAAATAAATGAATTATTAGAGGTTCTTAGAGTTCAGGGTGCGAGGATAGGTTGAAATTCCATGTTAAGAAAACAAGACGCATAAACTATGCATGTATAAGGATCAGGAGGTAGATGGACAATTGAAAAAATGATCTGACTGATAAGATCAAGCTTCACTTACCTGTAATCCAAAGTTATTTAGTCTTTTGAGACCTAGCAACCTGATACTAATTACGTTTCCCTTATTTTTGCCGAATGTGTGGATGTGTGAATTGTTGTGTTCAATGAGAGACATTTGTTTAAATCAGTTTATTGAAGCCAACCGACCTGCAACACAAAACAACAAGCGTAAGCACATAGCAAGCAATACAATGAGAGCATTACAGGCGGCACAAGCATATCATAACAAAGGTAAGCATACAACATCTTCCTTCACATACAAAATAAAAAAAAAACAAATAACAAAAAAAAAAAAAAAAACTCTTCTGAAGCATCATAATAACTATCGTACAAAACCAAAGTTCCATTTAATTATTAACATATCGAAAATCTGTCTTGGTTTTATGGGCCTTCCATATCTTGACACGCGTGGCCCAAATAGAGTCCCGTTTGTATTAGAATTCCTATTACTGTTCACTGGAACCGGATTCGGAGTTGCAAATGGTGTGGCTGGAACATCAGCATTTTCATCAACTCTAAACCTTGATGGAGTAGCAATAGTCGGACTGGTAGCGTCTAGTTTTTCAGGGGACTCAGTACCCTCAAGTAATGGACCCGGCGCAATGGACTGGCTCTCATCTGAGTCTACAAGTTCGTTTGGAATGTTAATTTCGGTTTCCCCGGCGCAGTGAATCTAGGCTTCAAATGCACGCGATTTCGTCTGTAAGTATTTCCGTTTTCCGTTTGTACTAGATAAGATCTTGGCTCTGGCATTGACAGAACTATCCCCTTCTTCCAATGCTTATCTTCTTTTGACAGTTTCATCCAAACTGTTTTGTTTGGACTCAGCATAGCTAAGTCTTTCGCATGCCGGTCATAGTAGGTTTTCTGACTACACTGGTTTCTTTCATGAACCCTGATGATCTCTTTTCTAGGTATTACCTTGGGACACAGCTGGATAGTTGGTAGAATCGACCTTAGAGTCCTGCTCATGAGCAGTTGATCCGGTGATGCAGATCCACTGATTGAAGTACTCCTGTACTCAAGGAGACCAAGATAAGGATCCGAATTGGAGTCAACTGCTTTCTGCATGATTCTTTTCGCAATGTCTACTGCCTTTTCTATATGTCCATTCGATTGTGGGAAGTTCGGGCTTGATGTACAGAGCTGGATGTTGTACAGTTGCAGAAAACTAAGGAACTCACTGGATGAGAACTGTGGCCCATTGTCTGACCGAATCTTCAACGGTATGCCATATCTAGCAAAATGTGACTTGAGTTTGGTGATGATTTCCGACGAAGTTGTGCAGTTCAACTTGTCAATCTTGATGAACCGGCTATAGTAGTCACTGGTAATGAGGTAGTTTCTGCCCTCCAATTGACAAAGGTCTACACCAATAGCTTCCCATGGGCCTTGGGGTAGTGGAGTAGAAAGCAAAGACTCTCTGGGGTTGTTTGGTGTATATTTCCCACACGATTCGCAGCTCTTTACAAACTCTTCTATTTCATGGTTAATTCCAGGCCAGAAAACCACAGTTCGCGCTCTCTGTTTGGTTTTTTCCATGCCCATGTGGGATGCATGCAGTTGCTGGAGAATGTTTGGCTGGATGGCTAAAGGAATGACAATTCGGTCAGCCTTCAAGATGATGCCATCGACAACCGCTAGCTCTTCTCTGAAATTCCAGTATGGGATAACAGGTCTTGGACAAGACTTCCTGACGACAGGACACCCTTCCTGGATCACTTTGATGAGGGTTTGCATGACTGGATCTCGCTGATTTTCTTTTCGGATTTGCTCCATTTTTGTATCACTAACAGGTATGTGCTTAACAAACGAGTTTACATGAAATTCAATCTCATTTTGAAAATCGTCGCTTTCTTCAGATGTGTGCAGTCTTGACAGGGCATCAGCTACTGGGATATTTTTGCCTCTAATGTAGTGAACCTCCAAATCGTACGGCTGTATCTGAAGCATCATCCTTTGCAGCCTTGGTGGTGCCTGAGACAAAGGCTTTGACAGAATGGTTTCCAAAGGCTTGTGATCTGTGTACAGCTTGACTTTTCGGCCATAAATGTATTGGTGAAATTTCCGACAGCCTAACATGATTACATACAGCTCCTTCTCGATCTGTGAGTAGCGCTGTTCTGTCTCATTCAATGCTTTTGAGGCAAATGCTACAATCTGTCCATGAGTTAAAAGCTCTGCCCCGAGGCCATGTTTTGACGCATCTGTTTTCAACTCTACTTCCTTACTTTGAGCATCGAATGCAGCTAGGTTCTGACAAATAGAAACCTTGATCTTCTCCATCTCTGATTTGTGAACATCTGTCCACTGGAATGTATCCTGCTTTCCTAACTCTCTTAATGAGTGGTTCAAAGTCGAGAGATTTGGAATGTAACGAGATAGGAAATTGACCATTCCTAAAAACGTCATGAGCTCCTCCTTGCTTGTAGGACATGGCATTTCCTTTATAGCCTGAACCTTCCTTGGATCCGGCTTTATGCCTTCAGCTGTGATGACGTGGCCAAAATAAGGGATACTGTGAGCATCAAATATACATTTCTCCGGGTTGAATTTCACTCCTTCCTTTCTGGCCCTCTCTAGCATGCATAAAAGGTTTCTATCATGCTCGTCATCTTTACCAGATACTATTATGTCATCCACAATCACACCTAGACCTTCTAGATTGTTGAACGTTTCCTCCATTTTCTGTTGGAATATGTCCTGAGCACACACAATCCCAAAAGGCATTCTCATGTATCAATATCTTCCAAAGGGTGTATTGAAAGTTGTCATCAATGACGATGGTTCTGACAGTTTGAGCATCCAATACCCAGACTTGGCATCTAGCTTAATAAACCTGTTGTGACCATGAAGCTGTGCAGCTATGTCTTCAAAAGTTGGCATGGGGTAATAGGGTCGTTGTATAGCATTATTTAGATCCCTTGGACCTAAACACAAACACAGAGACCCATCTTGTTTTTCAACGGTGACAATTGAGTTTACCCACTCAGTAGGAGTTGTAACTTTCTGTATAATACCCTGTTTTTCCAGCTGTTCTAACTCACTTTTTAGCTTGTCATGAAGGGCGAATGGTATACGTCTCACTGGATGTACAGTTGGCACAGCATCTGGCTTCAGATGTATGGTGCACTCACCTTGCAGTTCGCCTATGCCAGTGAAGACGTCAGCAAAGTCTTTTTTACCTTCTGGATGAACAGCGTTTCATGATTTTGCTCAACAGTTCCTGCCACTTTCACAAGACCCATGTCGACGCATGCTTCATAGCCAAGTATTGGCATGGCTTTGGTTTTTACAACAAAGAATTCATATCTACCTGTGGTAGCCTTGTTGTATGTGCATGACAGCATACATATCCCGATTACTGGGATTCTTGTACCTCCGTATGCAACAAGAATCTGCTTGGTCTCTTTCAATTCAGGTCTAGGGACAATTTTCTGAAACAGATCTACTGGAATGACATTGGCTTCTGCTCCAGTATCCATTTTGAACTTAATGTTCGATTCCTGTTTGTTCACAATGATTTCTGCAGTTGGTTGGCTTCCTTTTATATTTCCAACAGATCCCACAAAGAGTGTATTGATGAATACTTGGTTGATCTGAGATGCATTTCCACTTTCAACAGCATGTACTGGTTTGCTTCTGCAAACTCTGGCAAAGTGATTTGAGCGTCCACAACTTGAACAAATTTTTCCTTTTGCTGGGCACCTGTGATTTGGATCATATTGCCCTCCACAGAAGTAGCACTGCTTAGGCTGTGAATCATATGCTGACTGGTGTTGCTTCCTTTTATGTAGACTATCGATCTCCTGTTTGATATTCACATTTTTTGAAACATCTGCCATTGTTGAGAGCTGTGCCTGGGTTGTCTCATGGGCTCTAGCAATTTCTATGGCTTTTGAAAGTACTAATGTACCACCTTCTGACAAAAGTTTCTCCCGAATTTTTGGTGATAAGATTCCACACACAATTTTGTCTCTCACCATATCATTAATCGTTGTTACTGGGTAATCACAGTCCTTAATCAACACGCGTATGGCTGTTATATACTGTTCCACTGATTCATGCACACTTTGGTCTCGTTTGTGAAACTTGTACCGAGCAAAGACTGGGTTGACAGATGGTGAAATATGTTCCTTGAACTTTTCTAGGTAGCAAGCAATTTTATCTGTCTCTTCTGCCTGCAATGTCCAAGTACTGTATACATCTCGACCTTTTTCACCAAGCCACAGAAGCAGATATGCACACTGTTGCTTTTCAGTTTTTCCACTTAAAGGGCCTGTGAACATTAGCCGCACATGTTGTTCAAATTTTTTCCATGACTCATGACTGGCTGCTTCCCAGTCAAAACGTGGTGAAGGCGTAGAGTTGTCCATCTTGACTATTTTTCTGACACCATGTTGTGTTCAATGAGAGACCTTTGTTTAAATCAGTTTATTGAAGCCAACCGACCTGCAACACAAAATAACAAGCGTAAGCACATAGCAAGCAATACAATGAGAGCATTACAGGCGGCACAAGCATATCATAACAAAGGTAAGCATACAACATGAATGAAAACTTATTTCATTTTGTATCCGAGTGTGAAGAGCTGTTGAGGGTATAATATGGTCATTTTAGTTAGTCGTTTAAGATCGATTAATGGTTATTTGAGTAAATGGCTAGTAGACACAATGGCGGCTTTAAGCAATTTTTCAAATACAATTCTGTTTGAATTAAACACTGAGAATCATGTTTGAGGAGATCGCTTGTTACTGTTTTTAGGATTTGAATTTTATTATGACTAGTGTTTGTTGGTGAAAAAGTTGGACCTTAGTGTGTTTCTTTTTTGTTGTTTTGTTGTTCTTTTATCTTTTTTGATTTGTATTATCTAAAGTTGTATTTTTGTTCTTGAGCTTTGTTTGTAGACTGTATTATGTGTTGCTATGGCCAACAGGCTTTTGCAATAAATCTTATCTTATCATGCAACAATCAATTTAGTTTTAATGTCTCAAAATGACAGGCAGCTGGTTGCTGTTTTTTCCTTTTAATTCTTTTCACTTAACAGTAAAAATTAACTTAAAAATTAAAATTCATATTTAAATGAGATATTTTAAGCGTCAATTTGCAACTTTTTAACAAGTGTGTTTGGCTTTTAGTAAAGTAAAATGGCTTTCTAGTCCTTAGGATGTTTCACGGGAATTAGCTGGTAGCCAGGTGTTATTTTAGTAAATTTTGTTTGGTTTAATTTTGACAGCATTATTAATTCTAATTTCTGGTCGGTAAAAGCGTTAAATATTGATTTATAGTAATTTCTTCTGTTTCCTTTTAAAGTTCACTAATTGTATGATCTTTTCCAGTCGTTTCACAATTTGATCTCGCTATTTACTTTTCTTTTAAAATACTCCTTTTACAAACATGTTTTAAGTTTAGTGTTTCTTCTTTCTTTAACCAATATACTTCTACTATGTGAAGATTTTAGGAAAAGATTGAATTTTTTTAATTTTTTTTGCTTAAGAGCTAATATGTTGGGATATAAACATTTGGTGTAAATTTCATAGTAATATTGTGTGAATTTATAGTTCGAATATACAATGGAAACTTTTGATCAATCATAGTTTTGTGCGGCAATTCTTTAAGTTGGCCTCTCGTGAAAAAGGATTACGCACCAGAATAGCCTTAGTCATTTAAGCATTTCAGAGACTCCTACGAGTCTGGACATCCACCGTATACTTACCGAAGCTGAAACTCAGACCGTTCCAGAACAAAGTTTTGTCTGTTCTGAGTTACTGCGTAGAATGCCTAAGGCTAACTGCAGAACAAGAGAAACGTCTTACGACCTTTTGAAAATTAATATCTTCGCTGCGTCCTAATGATCAGGGGGAGAGACCAAGCCAGCAACGACGAGATCCGGACTTGCACAGAATAGCCAGACATCGCCTCCATTGTGGGGCAACGAAGAAGGAATACCTTGGACATTTCCTGCGTATGACAGATCATAGACTACCTAAAATGCTCCTCCACCGGGAACCGGAAGGCAACTGTCACTAAAGACGACCAATGAAAACGCTCCGTGGAATGTACGAACGTGACAGATAAGCCCTGCAGACAAGCCTCATCTCAGAATGGGAGGACATCTACGCAGTGGCCCACTTGAGGGAAGGTTGGAGGCTAATCACTGACCCACTGTATGCCTCTGGAGGCACTGGAGGAAGTAAGCTCTAAGGTATGGTTTTACGTATCTATGAATGAAAGTTTTAAAGCCAAACCGGCAAGCTTTGACAAAAATAAAGAGAGAGTGAAATATCAAGATGAAGGAAAATGGGTCTACGGCCAGTAGAAAGAAAAAAAAAATCTAAAGTGATGTGGACATTTTCCCTATATAAAACAAGGCATCTTTAACGCTAAGAAACAAAGATAAAAAATAAAATAATATAAAATTAAATCGAATCCCAAACTAAAAATAAAAAAATAAAAAACAACAAATATCTATATATACAATTGTCGCTACTGTAGTTGAGCAACACAGAAGCTAAATAGAGTTGTTTCATTGTAAACGCTAAAGGGACTGAAGTCCGTTGCTCAAAGACAAACCGTGCGCACCTCCGAGTAATTGTGAGTCAAAAGCTGCGTACTATCCAATTTTTTTGCCAAGTTGAGGTCGAGGAAGTTGGAATCCGCACGTGCCCAGTGGTTTTACTTTGGGTCCTTCAAGCATACAGATTGAACTAAGATGTAATATGTTTCTATTAAAAAATATTTATGAAAATCTGACTTATACTTTTACAATTTTTCACCCTTATCCCTAAAGCTCACTTGTCATGTTGCTGCTAGAGACAATGTCTGGGATATTTCGACCACTCAGATTAAGATGGCAACAACATTTGGAATTTTGAATGTCATGAGTCACTTTGGGGACACCCAGAGGCACCTAGGGCCTGGAATAAGTTTAACGCCCTTCTCCTATTGGGGATGGTCCTCAAAATCAGATTCTGTGTTCGTCTCTCACATATTCTGTTTATTTGAGTTACAAACCAGGCTCATCTAAAATGTAGAAGGTGAAACACTAACTGAAATTAAACAAATCTCGTACAAGTCTTTACTGATTTGAACATTCGATTATGGATGTTGAGAAATGTAAATGCAAATGCTTTTCAACGCACTAGCAAAGAAAATACCTTGCAAAACATCTTCTTATTCGATATTCGATGAGCTAGGGTAATTTTCTTTGAACTTAATAGCCATAAACGCTGGAATAACTTCTTATACTATAGTTATATACTTATAACTATATATAAACATGCCACTTCTAAAGTGTTGGAGTTTTGATTTAAGTTTCAAGTTTTTGATTTTTCTTCTTTACAAAAAGATCAATCAATGCGAACAAAAGCATTTTCCCATTTAGACTGGGAAAATGCTTCGCAATAGCTTCGCAATAATGTGAGAGAAGATTTAGATTAAACAATTTCAATTGAAATGGTAGTAATGACTAAGGGTGCGCAGATTGGGGGGCATTCGGCCACAAAGCCTCAAAATGAAAAATTATTGCAATTTTCTCCTCCATTATTTCCGAAACATCGAGCAGTAATTCCCAGTATTTTTCATATATTTAACCTGTTTTCTTAGGCTCAACTATCTTGCTGTTTTATATATAATTTGATGTTGAAGGGAATAAAGAAAACTGAAACAAATGATAAAATTTTAAGAGAGAAGCTAGAAAAAAGAAAATAAAGTGAAAAGGAAAGCCAAACTGCAAGGAATAGGAAAGGTCAAAATTTTTATTTAAACAATATTATTTTTTAGGCCTCAAAAATCAATATATAACAAGCTAATTCCTGCATTTATGGCATTTTTTTTTAGATTTATTACATACAAAATATTGTCACAACATTTATATTCGTAAAAAAGGTTGTTTATTGCAAAAAGGTTCTAGCCTGCTTTGGATAAAGCTTGGATATCCATAAAAAAAATTCTTATGCAAGAATGAAGAGCCACAGTTTTATTTTTGTTGAATTGTACCCCAAATAAATAGATAAAAGAATAAACGTTGTTTGAATTCTGTAGGCTTAGTAGACATGTTTTCTTATACTGACTTAAAAATTATAGATTTTCATAAAAAATTTCTTTTTCAGGTTTTTTCTGCATTTTAACTAGTGAAAAATGTCTTGTGTTCCTCATGATTGTGCAGCTTTTAGTAACTTTGCAGCTACCAATTGGAAATAATTTGCATTTCATCTGAAAACGAGGATTCTTAAATATATGCTTCGTAATAATTTAAAGTTCAATTTACTTTTGAGTCGCAAGCCAAAACTTAGCTAAGTGACGTATTTTGAATCAGTGTCGAAAGAACAATCTTTTTCATCACTTAAAAAACAGGTAGTAAAAGAAACAAGAAGTAAAAACAATTTTAAAAAGACGACATTATGAAAGGCCATGATCCGACAGTGATTCCTTCTACACGCCTGGAGCCTTTAAACGTTCATTTCATTTTAAACCAAAATGAACAAGGGAAAAATCTGGGTACTAAAAAAAAAAGACTTAAAAAGCACTAAAGAAGACTATTTTTGGACATGTTATTGAAGTTCAACTGGCCGTAAATTTGCAGCAGAAAAAAAGACTTGGTGATCATTTCATCGGCAAATTGGAAGGCAGAAAAGAGAAAAAATTGATTTGCCAATTTGGATGTATGAGCCTCTGGCACTTAAATGACGTAACGACCCTTCCTCCGACAAGAGAACGCGTGCAAAAATAAAAATTTATAGGGTAGTGTGAGGTTATAATAACTTGACAATGAGTTAGAAAGTTGTTTCCCCGTTCTTGCTCTCGAGGTCAAAGTGATAGAGCTCAAAATGAACTAAAAATGTCAAAACTGGAATGACGCATTATGGTACACAAAAAATACGAAGCTTGTTTCCTTTAGACTTAAATGATTTAAACAAGATGCCAAGTGGACTTCATCAGCTTTATTCACCTTTGAAATATAACCTAGAAAATGTACAAAGCTCAAGTTACCGTTGTTGGTAATTTATGACTTTATCACACGAATCGGATGATGAGATAAATCATAGGTAACAAGTAGTTGTCCTTTTACGCTTAGAGTAAGTTGAAAACAATATTTTGGAAAAGATTTGGATATTCACCAGATTTGACTGCATAGCTTGAAGAGGCTTTTAAAAGAAGGCAATGAATCAGTCAAAATACACTAATAAAAAAGAGAAACTATTTCAATCCTTTTGTGGTAGAAAAAACTGATTGAACATCCCCAAGGACTTTTTTTTTTTGCACCTGACATAATCCTGTCTTCTCCGTCGTTACTCACAAGTGTCATAATTCTTCGTGTGTAATCGCTTTCTATCTATATTTATGAAGTCCAAATCTAAGGGAGGATGCCTCTTTTTTGTAGGAAGAGACTGCCTCTTTTTTGTCTCCATCGAACCATGCAAAGGAAATATCTCTTCCTTCGAATTTTAAATTACATAAAGGCAAAAGATAAAAACGCACTTTCAATTATTGGTACAACTTTGAGCCCCTTCCCGTTCAAATCAACTTAGCAAAGAGATATGTCACTCCCGCTGTAGTCTCTGTTCAAGTAATCGTCCTCAGATAAAAACTATAAAAGATAACGAAAAGACGATAGCTTTTTGTGAATGGCAAGACAAAAAGGGAAACTATTCTCATGATGCTATATTTCGAATTAGAATAAACATTCCTTAATACCAATACATCGAAAAAGTGATGACAAGATAGAGATTCTTTGTGGGATCTTTGTGTATTCAATACATCGAACTTTCTATCTGTCGGCTTTGCAGCGCTCCACCTTTGCAGCGCTTTTCAGCGGCTTTGCAGCGCTACAAGTCTTCCTGCCATGGTGCAAGAATAAAGCTAATAAAGAAATGGAAGCCTTGGCTCATTCAGAATCCTAATTTGAGATTTGCATTTTGGAATATAACAATCCTGGGCCTAGGTGAGTAGGTTTAGGTTCAGTATCACATAGTTTATAAACTTTTCGAAAAAAGGTAAAGAAAACAAATACCTTTAAACAGCTCATTTGTAAGTATTTTTACTAAATAGTAGTCTAGTACCGAGAGCCCGGGCTTTGCCCTGTCCCAGCACTCGACATGCAGCAGGCTTGTATATATTTGATTCTATAATTGTACATTAATATTACTTACTTAACTCCCGTCCAGAGGGGTTGGCCAATTTGGGGCTTCTCCTCTAAGAGCATCATAACAATATTTTTGGTATGCCTCCTTGTTTGTTGCAGTCCTCACAAGTACTGGGTTGGGGTCGTCAGAAAATTTTTCCCATCAATGCTAGGAAAGTCGTCCCCTTGGGTGAGAGGCATTTATTCTTCTTTCAAAGGCTATTTTGGGCAGTTGGGCTGGGAATATACGCTAAACGTGTCCTAACCATCGAACCTGTTGGAGTTTGATGGTCTACATAATGGTTAGAGAGTAATTCAAGTGGGAGAGTAGTTATTCGTTTGACATTCGGTCAAGGTAAGTGATGCCATTGAGCTTTTGGAGCGATTTAGTTTAAAATGCCGCCAGTCGGTGCTTGCCATTGGCTTTTAGAGTCCATGTCTCAGCTCCATACGTGGCACGGAAGAGTTGCATCTTCAGTTTTAAGGGGAGGTATTTATTTTTCCAAATAAAGTGCAGTGACTTGAAGCATGCGGAGGCAAGAGCCAGGCGTCGTTTGATGTCTTTTGAGGAGTCGTTAGTGGATGTCAGCACACTTCCTAGGAAAATAAACTGGTCGACCCATTCGATTTCCTCACCCCGAGTAGTGGCATTGATGAGAGGAAAGGGGAGAAGAGTCTCTGCATGCCGTGATACTCTCATTACCTTGGTCTTGCTGGTGTATATCTTCATTCCAAAGGCACTAGCTGATTCATCAATAGTGTTTGTACTGGCTTGGAGGTCCTCTATTTTTCCATTCAGACGATTAATGTCATCACCATATGCAAGTAGGTCAAAAAGGTATCCTCCCAAGACTATTCCCGTGTTATAAGGGACAAGTGCAAGCACACTACTTAGGAATAGGCACAAAAGAGTGGGTGAAAGGAGGCATCCTTGGAGAACACCTCTAGAGTTAGAAAACTCCTCATTAAGCTCTTCACTAGTCTGCACCATGCTTCTCGCCTTCTCGTAAATATATCTCATAATACCGATAATATCAAAGGGAATTCCGTAGTGAGCTAAGATATGCCAGAGATCATCTCGCCAAATTAAGTCGAAGACTTGCTTAAAGTCAATGAATAGTTGGTATAGTTCTTTACCGAATTCCAAATATTGTTCCACGATTTGTTTGATGACAAATATTTGGTCTAGAGTGGATCTATTCTGACGGAATCCAGCTTAATACTTGGCTATCACATGTTTTGTCATGTTTCTTATGTGGTCTAGGGGCATTTTCGTGAAGATTTAACGGGTTGGCAAGCAAGTGATAAGGGTCTGTAGTTGTCGCAATTGCCTTTGGATCCTTTCTTGTGCAAGGAGACTATGACAGATGTAGACCAGAACTCGGGGTAGTATTTTATTTCCCAAACAGCTGTAACTATTCGATGGTATAGATCGATGACGACGTCAAACTCTACTAATAACAATAATAATAATAATAATTTATTTCAATCCTTTTTACATACATGAAACAATTCGACTTGTATACCGTCTATCCCGGGTGCTTTACTGGATTTCACAGAGGTTTCTACCTCTGACTTTAAGGGCGGTGTGGGGTGTATCCTCATTTGTTTTTGCTGGAAACTTCAGCATCTAGATTTACTGTGAGATTTAGCTTTTCCTGGAAATGCTCTTTCCAATGATCTCAGATTCCAGCGCGAGTGATAATTGTGCGCCCATTTTTATCCAAGAGATCCAGACACTCCGTATCTATATCATTTGCTAGCTCTTTGACAAGTTTAAACATAAGGTGTGAGTTACCCCTTCGGAAGTCGTTTTCACACTGCTGACACTTTTTGGTTATCATGTCTTTAAGTGCCCGGCGAGTATCGAACCCGGTGTGGATATTATCCACGGAATATTATCATCGTGTTATTCTTTAGTTTTAAGTCATGAGGTATCAAATCAGGAATTTCTATTGTATTAGGAATATTTTGGCGTGAACCCGATTTCTCCATCCTTTTAATCCATCAAAGAACCAACCGTTTTGTAGGATTTGTTTTCTTCTGGGACTCAAAAATAACGACGAAGACCACACTGCCTTTCTATAACAAACAACAAAAGCACGAAGAACAATAGGGAAATCTTTTTGCAAGACAGTGAAGATAATTTGAATGAATATTTCGGCCCTATGTTGAAGGGCCATCCTCAGCAAGACAAAAATAAATAAAAGAAAAAAGACTCACAACAACATGTGACCAATAAAACCAAAAATCAAAATTTTTTCAAAGCAGTCGCAGCATCCTTATTTCAGTGAAGTTCTGGCTGAACTTCGATAAAAGTAAGGATGCTGGGACTGCTTTGTAAAAAAAATAATTTTTGGTTTTATTGGTCGCATGCTGTTGTGAACCTTAGTGAAAATAACACCATCAGATTCAGCGTATCAGAGAACCCTGCTGTAGAGGTTTCAAGCTCCTATCTGCAAAAATGTGGAATTTTGTATTTTTTGCCTGAAGAAAGATCACGGATCCGTGTTTATTTGTTTTTTTGTTTCTTGTTCTTTCCCATGGATGATCGTATCAACCCAATGATCCTAGAATATCGTACCTCCCCCCCCCCTAACCCCCAAAAAACAACAGTTTAAATATCGTATACGCACCGAAAACCACGCTATGGATTGCATTACTCTGAAGCCGTCTATTGAATTAACCCGTCAAAAACGGGTTTTATCGTGACCGGTTTCCTTGTAGGTGCTCATATAATGGGAAAGTACCTAAATATATCTTTTAGGATGACTTTGACCCCCAAAGTAACCGGGGGGAGGGCTGAAAGTTATGAACATTACCCAATGTTTACATATAGTGTTGGTTATTGGGAAGTATACAGATGTTTTCAGGGGGGATTTTTTCTGGTAGCGGGGGGGGGGGGGGTCGGGGGCTATGTGGGAGGATCTTTCCATGTAGGAAGTTTTCATGGGGGAAGGGACATTTCTATGAAAGGGGCGTCGGATTTCCCGGCATTATTTAAAAAAAAATCAGAAATTAAATAAAAAAACAACAACAAGAGTAGAGATGGGGGTCCGACTCCCATTGCCCACCCCTGCTGCCACCTATAACTTTTTGCACCCCACCTAAGGGCATCGCCTTCCTAGGGAGTAAGATTGCGTAATCGGTCAATGACCTCTTTTTCCAAGGTCGATTTATTTGATGTTTCTATGTGTAATAACTCCGGAACGAAGGTTGCACCTGCGCATTGAATTCTAACGGGGACAATGTTTTTGATCTAGGACTCGAGGGGGAAGTGAATTTCCGAGAACTTGATTGCGTAATCAAAGTGTGTCAACAACAACAACATCGACCTTAACATTCGCTGAGAGCGTGCACTTACAACAACATCGACCTTGGAACACCTGTGCTGTCGACCTCAATTCACCTATCGTGAATCAATAATTCCCCTTAGAAACAACAAATTAATTTCCCCTTTCATGACAGATCAATCAATCAATGACATCATCTGTCAGACTTTAAAAATTTTCGCCTAGAAACATTTCTCCAGGAATAGATCCAAATCATTAATGTCTTTGCCTCGGGAACAGTTCTACTGGTCGAACTCCAAAAAATATTAATAACCAAAGGCCATGGAAGCAATTCTCCAAGAAACATCTTAGCGATGAATTGTTTTAGCGCGTGAAAAGGTTTCTAATTAATTTGAAATGCATTAGCGCAGAGATGTCAATAACAAAGGAACACGCTGAATTTACGTTTAGGGATTATTTGGGCGAAACTGTTTTAGACAGGTTATGGAACTATTTCGGCGAAACAGATAGAGACATTTTAAAGGAAGATTTTTGAAGAGATTTTAGAAGAGAATTTAATGGTGAAACTCTGTGGTCGTTATAATACACAAGTTTCATTTGAACAGTGTTGTGAGGTCCTCTAACCCAACCCCAAAGGGTTCCAATCCTCCTACCCAACCCCGAAGGAAGCCTCCGGTCCTCAAAGGCCCCCCAAGCTCCCAAAAGCCCTTCACCGGTCCCCAAATGTCCCCCAGGCCCCCAACTGCCCCCCGGACACTCAAAGGCCCCCAAGCTCCCAAAGGGCCACCGGCACCCCAAAGGCCCACCCAGACCCCCAAATGCCCTCCCCGGGCCCCCCAACGGCCCCGCGGGCGCCCAACGGCCCAACCGGGGCCCCAAGGCCCTCCCCCCGGCCCCAAAAGTCCCCCCGGCCCCCAAAGGCCCTCCCGGCGCCCCAAAGGCCCACCCCGACCCCCAAATGCCATCACCGGACCCCCAAAGCCCATCCCCCGGTCCCCAAAGGTCCCCCCGAGCTCCCAAAGGACCACCGACCCTCAAGGAACCCACAGACCCTCAAAGGCTCTCCCCGAGCACCCGTCTTTCGTTGATGTGTGTTGTCTGAAACCTATGATTTGGGATGTGTAGTTTGCTACTTCAGGCTTTTCTGAGCTAAGGTTTCCTAGTATTTCCTAGGTGAATGTTGTCTGAAACCAATAGTTTGGGATGAGTAGTTTGCTATTTCAGGCTTTTATGAGCTAGGTTTCTTAGCCTTTCGTTGGTGTGTGTTGAGTGAAACTTATGATTTGGGATATGTAGTTTGCTATTTTTGACTTTTCTGAGTTGGATTTCTTAGTCTTTCATAGGTGTGTGGTGTCTGAAACCTATGATTTGGGATGTGTAGTTTGCTATTTTCGACTTTTCTGAGCTGGATTTCTTAGCCTTTCATAGGTATGCGTTGTCAGAAAATTATGATGTGGGATGTAGAGTGTGCTATTTCAGGCTTGTCTGAGCTTAGGTTTTCTAGTAGTTCGTAGGTGACTGGTGTCTGAAACCAAGAGTTGGGGATGAATAGTTTGCTATTTTTGACTTTTCTGAGCTAGGTTTCTTAGTCTTTCTTTGGTGTGTGTTGACTGAAACCGATGATTTGGGATATGTAGTTTGCTATTTTTGACTTTTCTGAGCTGGATTTCTTAGTCTTTCATAGGTGTGTGTTGTATGAAACCTATGATTTGGGATGTGTGGATTGCTAGTTTTGACTTTTCTGAGGTGGTTTTCTTAGGCTTTCATAGGTGAATGTTGTCTGAAACCTATAGTTTGGGATGACTAGTTTGCTATTTTTGACTTTTCTGAGCTAGGTTTCTTAGCCGTTCATATGTGAGTGTTGTCTGAAACCTATGATTTGGGATATGTAATTTGCTATTTCCGACTTTTCATAACCGGATTTCTTAGTCTTTCGTAGGTGTGTGGTGTCTGAAACCTATGATTTGGGATGTGTGTGCTGCTATTTTTTTGACTTTTCTGAGCTGGATTTCTTAGCCATTCGTATGTGTGTGTTGACTGAAACCTATGATTTGGGATGGTTAATTTGCTATTTTTGACTTTTCTGAGCTAGATTTCTTAGCCTTTCATATGTGTGCCCTTTCAGAAAATTATGATTTGGGATGTGTAGTTTGCTTTTTGGACTTTTCAGAGCTAGGATTCTTAGTCACTCATAGGTGTTTGTTGTCTGAAACTTCGAGTTTGGGATGAGTAGTTGGCTATTTCAGACTTTTCTGAGCTAAGGTTTCTTAGTATTTCGTAGGTGAATGATGTCTGAAACTTATGATTTGGGATATGTAAATTACTATTTCGGGCTTTTCTGAGTTGGATTTCTTAGTCTTTCATAGGTGTGTAGTGTCTGAAACCTATGATTTGGGATGTGTAGTTTGCTATTTTCGACTTTTCTGAGCTAGGTTTCTTAGCCTTTCATAGGTATGTGTTGTCAGAACATTATGATTTGGGATGTGTAGTTTGCTATTTCAGGCTTTTCTGAGCTAAGGTTTTCTAGTATTTCGTAGGTGAATGTTGTCTGAAACCAATAGTTTGGGATGTGTAATTTGCTATTTCCGACTTTTCATAACCGGATTTCTTAGTCTTTCGTAGGTGTGTGGTGTCTGAAACCTATGATTTGGGATGTGTGGGTTGCTATTTCAGGCTATTCTGAGTTGGATTTCTTAGTCTTTCATAGGTGTGTAGTGTCTGAAACCTATGATTTGGGGTGGGTGGATTGCTACTTTTGACTTTTCTGAGCTGGATTTCTTAGCCTTTCATAGGTGTTTGTTGTCTGAAACATATATTTTGAGATGACTAGTTTGCTATTTTTGACTTTTCTGAGCTAGGTTTCTTAGCCGTTCATAGGTGAGTGTTGTCTGAAACCTATGATTTGGGATATGTAATTTGCTATTTCTGACTTTTCATAACCGGATTTATTAGTCTTTCGTAGGTGTGTGTTGACTGAAACCTATGATTTGGGGGTGTGTGGGTTGCTATTTTTTTGACTTTTCTGAGCAGGATTTCATAGCCATTCGTAAGTGTGTGTTGACTGAAACCTATGATTTGGGATGGTTAATTTGCTACTTTTGACTTTTCTGAGCTGGATTTCTTAGCCTTTCATAGGTGTGTCCTTTCAGAAAATCATAATTTGGGAATCATACAAAAACTTACACATGCACACGAAAACTTACATGTACACAAAAACTTACATGCAAACAAAAACTTACACACACACACACACACACACACACAAAACATAAACAAAAACAAAAAAGAAAACAAACCAACACAAGCCCAAAATTACACACACAAACAAACATACACACACACACACAAAAACAAACAAAAAAACTTACACGGGAACACAAAAAAACTCAAACACACAAGCAAAAAAACTTACACACACACACACACACTCACAAAAATTACACATACACACACCAAAACTTACACACACACGCCAAAAATAACAAACACAAAAACTTACACAAGCACACTAAAACTAACACTCACACACACACTAAAACTAACACACACACGCCAAAAAAAACACACACACACACAAACAAACACACACACTCACACACACACACACACACAAAAACTCACACATTCACACTAAAACTTACATTCACACAAAAACTTACATTCACACAAAAACTTACACACACACACACACACACAAAAAATTACACATGAACACAAAAAAAACTCACACACACACACGAAAAAATTTACACACACACAAAAACTTACACACACACACACACATACACAAAAACTAACACATTAACAAAAAATCTCACACACACACAAGCACAAAAACTTACACACACACACACACACACAAAACTTACACACACACACACACGAAAACTTACACACACACGCCAAAACTAACACACACAAAAACTAACACACAAACACAAACACAAACACAAAATTACACACACAAAAAAAAAACAAAAACACACACAAAAAAACACACACACACACACACACACACACACACACAAACTAAAACAAACACACAAAAAACTTATCTCCACACGCAAGAGCTAAGACACACAAAAACTTACACACACACAAAAAAAATTACACCCACTCGAAAAAACTAACACACACACCCAAAAACTTACACACACACACACACGAAAAATTACACACACACACGCAAAAACATACACACACACACACACACACACACAAAAACTAACACATGCACACTAACACTTACATGCACACAAAAACTTATACAAACACACACGCAAACTTACACACACACGTCAAAACTTACACACACAAAAGCTTAGACACACAAAAACTTACACACACACACACACACAAAAACTTACACCCACACGCAAAAACTTACACACACACACAAAAAAACAAACACACACAAAAACTTACACACACACACACAAAAAAACTGACACACACACGCAAAAAATAAAACACACAAAAAAACTAACACACACACACACACACAAACACTAACACACACAAAAACACACGAAAACTGACTCACACACACAAAAACTTACACACACACACGCAAAAACAGACACACACACAAAAACTTACACACACACACACATACACACACACACAAAAACCTACATATGCACACAAAAACTTACATGCACATAAAAACTGACAATCACACAAAAACTAACACACACGCTCAAAAACTTAGACTCACACACAAAAACTTACACACACACACGAAAACTTACACACACACACACACACGAAAACTTACACACACACACAAAAACAGACACAGACACAAAAACTTACACACACACACAAAAAAATACAAACACAGACACACACACAAATATAAACACACAAAAACAGACACAAACACACACACACACACACACACACACACACACACACACACACACACACACACACACACACACACACACACACACACACACACACACACACACACACACACACACACACACAC